>NW_026725544.1:0-67238 GCF_029784015.1 Lycium ferocissimum
CATGCCTTAGTTGTAAATAGGATGACCCCAAACCTAGAAATTCTATTCTTGCGATCCGAGTATGCCTACGATTCTTATTTGCATTTTTATCTTTGACATTCGTAATGTGATGGAAAAATGGCCCTTATGTCTTTGGAATAATTGGTTTTCAAATGTTGCATAAAAAGTTTTGTTCTTAAAGTTCTACGTCGGAAAAAGTAGTAACTTTCGTGCAACGGAGACGGATCGCCTCGATATGTTTAGGAGGTTTTATAGCATATGATGACTATTTCTTCCATGGCGGGCCGGCTCGGGTCGATACCGTCGTGGGTCCGCGACTTTCCTTTATGTGGATTCACATTGACTTTTGAAAGAACTTAGTATGGCTATTATCCGGAAAGCTTCCAAGTACGGTTAGTTTACTTATCTTTGGAGTCTACGATAATGATTTTATGCATATGGTTACTCACGGACTACCTCGTGCAAATGGATCTCTTGCATCTTTCGCCGAGTCCGGGCCGGTTATGTTGTCGTGCGCACTACGTTATATTACGGAGTATGATGTGTCCAAGGTTAACCCACCGCCGCTATAGGGCGGATGCAGTGTATATATGGTGTTATGATGTGTCCGGTTCGCGCCTCATACATAGGGCGGGTACGCGTGTATATGTGATATGTGATATGTCGGGTTTCGGAGATATGAAATCTTACGAGTATGATGTGTTATGGCGCCAATGACGAGCGGGCGACCATAGTTCACAAACCACTTTGCATGATTTTGTGCTTTGAAACTAAATATTTTGACATTACGCATATTGTGCTTACTTTCTGTATCTCTTGCTTCGATTATGATCCTGGTTACTATGTTTCTTTTTGCGTACTCGGTACATATTAAAAAATCGGCCCCTTTATTACGGTACGCGTTTCGTACTGCGGTGCGAGCGTCTATTTCGGTGATCCGCCGACTGAGACACACAATGCAACTTTGAGTGCTCACTTTGTTCGGAGCCTATATTTTGGTATATATACTCTTTCGTTGCATATGTATATATTTATTCGGGGACGGCAAGGCCACGATAAAATCATATGATTACGTTAACATTTTTAGAGGTACGTAGACATGTATGTGGGTTATGGTTATTTACGTACGGGTGTGTTCGTATGTTTTATGTTACGGCGACACATTCGCGGTAGCGACCTTGTCGGCTTGCATTTGTATATATTTTGGGCACGTTGCGCCATATAATAGCCTTGCGAAGCACGTGATATATATGTTTGTGTTGAGACGAGTTTGAGACGACATACGATATTTGTCTACGTATAAGTCGTGCATGTGCGATTACGGTTAATAAATGTGTTTGGGTGCCCGACTCGGGGCGCTAGTCACGGCCTATGGGGTTGGGTTGTGACATAAGGGCTTAACGAAAATCGGGCGACATTTCCCCCAATATATTTGCCTAACAGAATTTTCCAATTATTCTCCTGTCAACCACGAAATACCAACAACGGCAATACCAACAACTTCATATCAAACTAGAATTAAATCCAGTCTTAAATCACTTCCAAAACAGCCTAATATACAATTCCTTTACCGATGCTTGTATATACTTCTTTATTTTCGTATATACCTAGTATAACAACAAAATACAACGACAACGACTACGGCCAATCCCCGATATTCCGACCCAAAATAATTCATAACAACCTTCGCTTATTATGATAACAACGATAATTTGTCGATTTCCCGATTAATTTCGTAGTTCCCGTATCCACAATTTAGCTATACGGAATGAATTTAAACATATTTAGTAGAGGAGGAATTATTACCTTATATGCCAAGAAATAATCTTCTTCCACCTTACTTCACTTGAAGAAAACCCGAATTAAGCACGCGACGAAACGGAACAACGAGATTGAAGCGGTGGGCAAAACCCGTATTTTTGTTCTAGAAGAAAAGTTATACGTTACTTCCCTTTAAAGATTTCATGTAGCTTCTAACTTAGATAGCAAGAAATGTTGCTGCTATATCTACTAATTGTTTCTATAGGCAATAACGTAATGAAATTTGTGCATAAACATGTGTATAGCACAAAATGGTAAAGATGATATAATTCAAAATAACCTCATCCATTATTTTATAATGTGTTGTCCAAGAATTAAATGTCCACTAATAGAATAGTCCTTTATGATGCCACCTTGATTTAGGTACGTAGCCCCTTAGTCTTTATTTGCATTACACGTGGCAGTGGACTACAATAGTCATCCGTAATTAATTAATTAAATGATTAACTTCCCACAAAAATCCAACATTGCACCAATAATTAACACGATTAATTTCTTGATCTCAATTCACTTTAATAACAATTATTTTTAATACACTTCATATACTCATTGCCATGATTATGTGACGTAGCACTAGTCCATATCCTTTTGGTACACACAAAATATTATTCTCAATCACCGTGGTCACACTTGTTAAGTCTAAATTATTTCGGGACCTCGGAAACTCTTTGTACACCGAGCTCTCGATTTTTTTTTCCTTGGATATGATTGAATTCTCAGAAGCTCGAGTAAATTTGCTCATGTTGGACGATTAAATTTTTTTAGTCAAAAATATGGATATTATAAACGAACAGCATTCCATTCAAATAAATTTCGAACCTCGACAAACTTCATTTTCTTCGATTGGTTTAACTTCAAATTCTTACGATACATGTGTTCCTTCACTTTAACCACCTATAAGCACAGGGGATAACCTAGTGTCCATTACTAATATCATTTAACTCGCACGCTCTCCAACGTACGAAAATACGGGATGTGACTATCTTCCCATTTGATCCGGGTGTTACCTTGTTGGATTTAGGAACATCTTATTTTGGAAAATGAGTTCTATGGTCTTGCTTGTCAAATAGAACCAATGTAGTATTACATGCTTCGTATTTTTGCATCCATTTGGTTTTATTACTCTATCCTCGTGTCATGAACTTTGGAGGAATCAACTTCTTGATACCTCGTGTGTGCCACTTGATAGTCATGATTGCTATTGATGTATGGTTGTACCACAAATTTGTCCATCCTTGGCATGTATGTGTGGTTATTACTTTGTGAGCTAACCTCGATCCTTGAGGAGTATGTTTGTATGTCTTCCCTTGGGTTTTGCTGAGTTCGGATTCGAAGATGAATCCTTTTGAAAGAAGGGGAGGATGATACGATCTACTTGGCATAACCGTTTCAAGACTTACATCAGGCGAAGATATGGAACTTCAAGCTCTACAAGCGACATGGATGATAAGGATAGTGTTGGGGGCCTTTGGAGGCCCATAAGCCCAAATGAGGTCTATGATGTGTGGGAGGTGGTTTGGCGAGGCTTGAAAGAAGCTACTAGGGGCCAAATGCGCAAAGTGGCCAAACGTGCAAATAGGGGCATTTCTGCAAATTGGCTACATGTGCAAATTTGGACAAGGTCGGGAGTTGGCTATTTGTGCAAAGAAGGTTATGCTTGCAAGAAGGCCATGCATGCAAGGTTGATTAGTGGGCCATCTATGCAAGGAGGGCGTGTTTGGCCATTTGAAGGCCAATTCTTGAATTGAAGACACACTAAGAAGACTCGCCAAATAAGGCCCTTACTTCATTAAGGGTAGCATTGTAATTGCCTATTAGTCTTCTTTACTTAGCATATATAGCTTGTCACTGTTTCATTACTTAAATTTTGGATGATGAATATTTGAGTGATGATAGGATTATCATAGTTTGTTTAGCTAGGGTTTAGCTTAGTTTGGTAGCTTTAATGGTGGATTCCATTGTTGGTCTTTGAACCTTTAATTCCATTGATTTCATGAAGGGTTGTTTATTTGTGGATATCAATTGAATTTCCTTGCCTTGATTTCAAATAGTATAGGCTCACAGGATTGAATTGAATTGGGAAGTGTTGGATTTAATATTTCCAAGGTTGCCCACTTAAATTCACCTAATTGAGTCTTGCTTTTATCCTCTTTTATATCCCTTTTCTTCGTATCCTTTATTTTTTCGCGTTTGAATTGGTTTGGCTTCATCCCAAATCCCATTCGTATCGGTTTCACTACCAAGATTATAACAAGAGGACACTACACGAGGATCATAAATAAAGATATTCCTCGAAGTCATGGACTACATCCCTCTTGCAAACCCATCATAAACTTAAGCAACATACAAAGGGTTTCATGAGCAAAGAGGTCATAAGGAAAGACATCACACAAAATATTGTTAGCAATTTGTAGCCAAGTTTTACCCTTCTTTTCAAGATAATCCAATTTAGCAATCAAGTCAAATTCCCTCAAGAGGAGGTTTTGCCCACTAAGAAATGGATCATCATACCATAGTGGTTCTTTAGTGACTTTGTGATTCTCAAGAAGGGCTTTATTTTCAACATCCCAAACACAAAGCCATGCATTGCACAATTATCCACTATGTTACTATCAAGCAAGTTATCATCCTTGAAGGAGTAGGTTCAATCACAAGATCACGTTCAAAATAAGTAAGTTCACTCTCGATAGGACCAATATCAACACAAGTGCCACCACTAGATGGATATAATTTACACTTGCAAGAAGAGTCAATATAGTCATAAAAAGGATCAACTAGTGTGTAAGCACTTTTCTCCAAGACATCATCAATTAACAAAGGGTCTCTAATTCCCACAAAAGGCAAAACTTTACCTCTACTCAATTGTTCATCAAGCAAAAAGTGATCCACATTTTCCAAAGTAGAAGGGTTAGCTTTGTTACCTCTTTGTTGAAGCACATCACCTTTGTCAATTTGGTCAAGTTCCTTGTATTGCCCTTCCTATTCGGAAGAGGGTAGCACGACTTCACACTCCAAAGGAACTTGGAAACTCGAGTCCATGTCCTCTTTGGGTGATCATCCACTAAGTACCTACAAAAGGAACATGACAACGGAAGAAATAGAAAGGCTAGAGCGATTAGCTTGACTTGGCACCAAGTCCTTCTCTTCACCACCCCTTTCCTCTCTAACATTCCTCTAGCGACCATACACTTCTTACTCTTCTCTTGGGTCAAACCTTGTCCTCCTTGAGCAACCAAGGTCTCTTTTCACTCACAACCATTTCCTCCTTTCACCTTTTCACGTAGCTCTTTCATGACTCTATAGTCTTCACGCACTTCATGGGACTCAATGGAGCAAGGACATACTTTTTACCATTGACACAAAGAATACTTGTTGTCCGCCCATTATGTTGAGCATCCACATCAAATTGCCAAGGTCTTCCAAGCAAAATATGGCATGCGCATTGGCCCCATCCTAAGATTTCTTATATTTTTTAATGCTCAATTGGATAATGCTTGCTTGGTCACCCGCATTTCCCCATTTTCATTGAACCATTGAAGTTTGGGGGCTAGGGTGTTTTTTTGGGGAATTTCATACTTTCAACAAAAAATTTTGCTTAGAACTCCCCCATCATATCAAGGAACAAACCGTCCAAAATCTTCACCAGAGAAACAAGTTCTCCCTTTGGTCCTCTCTTCCCCCTAGAGCCCCCTGACCCTTCTACAAAAAGCATGATTAAAAGTCCCTCTATCTCAATTCAACATCCTCAATCACCCTCAAAACCACTACTTTTCCCCCTTTTATCAGACCAACCCCTTTCATTTTCATCCTTCAACCCTCCCTCCTATGTAAGGCCCGGTTGGGACACTCACTTGCAATATGTTCTCTCCCTTGGCATTTGAAACATTGAAGGAGTGGGAGGGGAAATTAGGTTTAGCTTGTTACCCCCTTTTGGCTTTGCCCTACCCTTTTTCAAACTTGTTTGAGGGGTGGAAGTAGGGTCTTGGGCTTCTCCCAAGGGGGCTTCCACTTTCTTTCCCCTTTGGGTTTCCCAAATTGAAGATCATTTGATTTTTTTTGTAAGACCCTCTTTTTTAGATTCGCTTAAACCCTTGGGGTTTAGGAATCCTCTTAAATTTTTAAGCTTTAGCCTCTCGGTTTAAAGGGCGATTAATTGGGTACAAACCTTATAATAGTGTACTCCCGTTACTTTCTTCTATCTTGGACTTCATCCGCAAATCCTCGAAACTACGTCAAAGTACGCTTCCGCGCTTTTCGACCACTTGCTTGACGTATACAACCTTTTGAGTGCGTCTTGGTGGTATGTGGGTGGAAGCCACCGTGTCTCGTGAGCTTTCGATCAAATCATTCCAAGTTGGGAGATCATAGATGTGTTGTTGAGCTCTTTTGTAACTTCTTGGATTCCCACCAAGTAGAAGCGTATCCCTCGAATTGAGTGAGGGCGTACTTGCCTTGAAGGCCTCGGACACATTGTTCGTGAGGAAAGATGCGCTCACTTTGTAATTTCCATTCAAGGAACTCTTGGGATTACTGCCTCTCGCTTGGAACGTAGGAAGGTTCACCTTGATGGTGTTCAAGTCTACTTTCGTTATCTTGCCATCTTCCACAGTGTTTCGCAACACGACCTCCGCATGTCTGGAAGCCTTGGAATTGTCACACACGATTTTATGTTATACTCCACATTTCCGAACACGAGCGTGACATGCTTCCTCGAGCAACATTGACAATCACGTTGTTACTACATAATTTAAACTCACGTTGACAAAAGTATTATATTTCGTATTTTTGTGCGCGGATTATTCGCAAGCCGAGGTGGGGCCCACACATTGAGATTTTTTTGGGACATGTGACAATTTATACGAATCACATATGTGAAGCTAAACATAACTCAAGAAGGACCCTTGAGCCAAATCAAAGTGGAAGTCCTCCAAACAAATATTTTTAAGTAACGTTTTCGGGTGATCTGACTTCGAGGGGCGAAACGGTATTATACAGTTTAGAATTTGGAAACATACCAAATATAGAAGTTGTATATAATTGAATTATCTTTCCAACCATAGGTTGTGGGTCCACAGGTGATGTCGGGACAATGAGATATGGACGTTTTAAGGCGGAAAGGTCGGCGGGGCTAGGCCCAAACCGGGCCCAACCGGGTTAGGGCCCATGACCCATGTTTATTTAAGTGATAAATCAGCCTTTTCTACTCATTTTTCAGAACAAAACACCCAGAAAATTCTGGAGAAAAAGAGAGAAGAGAGCTTAGAGAGAAAAGATCAATTTTGACCAAAATCGAGCCGAATCCGAAGCCCGTGAAGAGAAAAGTGTTCTACGTTGCGTTGCCTCCAATTTGAGCTAAAAATTGACCAAAAAAGAAGGGGGTGGACGTGGTGGCTGCACACTTGAGGTAATATTAAGGTTCCTTTTCATTGCTAATAAGTTTATTTAGAGTTCTACCGAACTAGAACGGAGAAAATAGTGTGATAAATTCATTTGTTGGCGTTGTGAATCATGGAATGAGATTTGAAGAGAATTTTGAATGAAAATGAATGTATTCAACTTGTAGAATGTGGAGGATGTTTCTATTGATGTTGTTAGTATTAATTTCGACTTCGTTACGGAAATAAAAAAAATTATGAAATAGTTATATCGCGAATTGGTTGGTTGGAAAATTTGGAAAATAATGTGTGGGCTATTCTATGGAATATTTTGGACTCGGGAAATATTATGTTTGTTAGTATTGTTGATAATGATTTGGCCGAGTTAAATTCTCGGGGATGTCCAATTTATAAGGAGGAGGTCTTGTCGAAATTTACGTAGAAAAAGTAATGGCTTGGAATTGGGTTCTTCGATGTTTATGGCTAATGTTCGATGCCTACCGATGTTATTGTAGATCGTGAGAAGTCGAGGCTTGAGTTGGATTAGCTTAGGAAGCGATCGAGGTATGTAAGGCTTACTTTTTCCTCTTGGCATGTCTTAGACGTACTAAGGTATGACATGACTTGTGCTTTCTGGGGTAATTCGCTCTTACGTTCCCGAGTATGTGTATGATCCTTAATTGCTCATAATGTGACACACTTCATATAGTCCTTAAGTCTTATGTATGTTTGGGTTTCAAATAGTGAATAAAGGATTTTGTTCCTAAAAGATTTTAAGTCTAAAAACGTCCCTAACTTTTGCAAACAAAACCGGATTACCTCGATATGCTTGAAATGATCCTCTAATGTACAATGACTTAAGTTTACATAGGCGGACTCGGAATGATTTGATATACGACTATGGCCTCTATTATACTTTGATATACTTATGATATAAGATGTGTTTCAGTACCGTCCAAAGCTATTTGATATGACTATTGTCCGGATTTTTAAATGATGATTCATGTTGACTACTTCGTTGAGTCTTTGAAAATATTTTATGTGCATATAGTTTCTCACTACTCGCTCGTGCCGGCCCTCAATATGTCCTTCCTCGCGTCCCGGGCCAGGGCATGTATTCGAGCACCTCATTGCATTGTTCACCGCGTCCCTCACCAGAGGGCCGGGGCACGTTATATTTATCGCGTCCCTTGCTAGCGGGGCCGGGGCATGTTATATGATATGATGATATGGGAGAGGTGGCCAGGATGGCATATGATGATTCCCTTTACCGCGTCCCTCACTCGAGGGCCGGGCACGTTACATGCACGTGCATATGTTATGATTTTGATTTACCGCGTCCCTCGTTAGAGGGCGGGGCACGTTACATGAACGGTTTATATATGTGTGTTATGATTTTACTCACCGCGTCCCTCCTCGGAGGGGCGGGGCACGTTATATGTTCATATGATGATTTTATGACATTGATATGTGTAATACATGTTTGCAAAGGCAAGTTTTATGATTTTCGTACTCCTTACTTGATGATCCCGCTACTACGTGTCATGCTTTACATACTAAGTACATATTCCATGCGACCCCCTTTCTTCGGGGGGGCGCGTTTCATGCCGCGCGGGCACACACCGTATGAGTCAAGACTTTAGTAGGAGACATTCCAATGGGATCGGCGAGCTCCGGTTCCTCCGAAGCGCTACCGAGTCGTAGCATTATGTTATGACAGTTTGTATATGTTAGAGACTTTGCAAACAGTGTTGTGGGTATAAGACGTCGGTTATGTAAGCGGCTATGTCAGCCGACGATTTGTTGGGCATTGTATTATAAGTCCTATATTGTTTTATATGTTCTAGATTTTCATTGATTCGAGAAAGGAAAAATGTACACTATTCTCCGCAAAATTTTCATTATGTATTTGTGTCATAATCTGAGGGCCAGTGTGATTATAAGAACTATGTGAGTCAGCGGGTTCGCTCGGCCCTAAATAAGGGTCGGGTGCCCATCACGCCCTAACGGAAATTAGGGTGTGACACTTAATTAGACAAGAACGATAAGTACAACGAGTATTTTGAAAATATCATTTGTAGTTTACAAATCGATAGAGTCCGTGATCATAAGGAATCTAATGCAAAATACAGAATGACACGTCGGCTGATGGAGCCGCTCACAACTGACATTCAGAACCCACAACTCTGTCTGCAAAGTCTCTAACAAACAATCAGAACACATATCATGCATAATCTGACACGGCAGCACTCCAGGAGCAAATGGAGCTTGCCAACGCCGCTGGGACATCTCCTACAAAAGCCCGTACTCATCTGGGTGTACCTGCGCGGCATGAAACGCAGCCCCCGAAGAACAGGGGGTCAGTACGGAATATGTACTGAGTATGTAAAGCATAGAGACCAACAATCAGAATTATAACTGAGCAGAATATACAGAACGTAAAAGTAATAACCGGAGTATCAGAAATGCTTACTCATAAAACATAAACAGATGCATAGCAGAAAACATGCCATAGCCGGCCCCCATCGTGGGACTCGGCAAACAGAAAGTGGTCGCCCCACGACGGGCGCCACAACATATCGGATCATATCGAATGTGCACGTATCATAGCATGTCGGATGGCCATATCATATCATATCATATCATATCATAGTGTGTACATGGCACATCATACACCACAACCCATGTACATATATATACCCCCTCACACCGAGGCACGGCGAACAATGCAGTGGAATACGCGTGATAACATATCCTGGCCCGGGCTCAGTGAAGGAAGTATTGAGGCATCCACGAGTGGAGTAGTGAGAAACTAAATGCAATATCAAATGTACCGCATATACAGAGATCAGACGGAATAATCAAACGACATATCAAGAAAAAGGGGTCCGGACGAAGCATAGCACCTACCTTTTTATGACGCGGAGGATTCTTTTTGAAATAGAAATTTAGGGATCATTCGTGTAAATCAAAATGTAAAACGTATACAGAGACTCGATAGCGTAACTCAAATGGCAGACCCTATAGTGAACGTTTGACAATAGTCGAAACATAAGTCTTTCGGATATCAGAGTGGTTCGTATCAAAATAGTCTTTCGGAAGCAGTTTCAAATCTCAAAGTGGGTCATAAGACTCAATAAAATAATTATAACAGTTATTCTTAAGAACTTAGAAAGGTAGTTAAAAAAGTTTTCTTTAGTTTCTATTCAAAGGTAGTTTAAGTAGGATATTAGGAAAAATTCGGATAAAGGGGGCCCACCTCGACCAAATGAGGTGGCGTATGTAAATTACGTAGGTTAGACTTCATAACGTCACTTACAAGGATATTAAGATAACCGGATTGCATTTGTACATGTGCTAGAGGTTTGAACAATTTTTCTAACTATTCGCACAATATTCAATTCAATTCTACTGAATGAGAAAGGGGCGTTTTTGGACGTGGATTCCGAAGAGTAGAGTTGCCCCGAGGTTCAAATTCAAGCCTAGTACATCTAAGACATGCCAAGAAAAGGAATGGGAGAGCTTTGCATACCTTTGCGCCTTTTACGTTCTCCAAAACTCAAGCCTCTTTTCGTCCAAAACCTACAAATGGTCAAGTTTGCCATATGTTAACTATAAGACTTTAGGCATTCATTTTGAACTAATGTTTGTCTAATAAAATTTAAAGACACCTCCCCTGCAAATACAACACCCCGAGAATACAACTCGGCTAAAATATCAACAACAACCAATCCAACAACATCACTTGGAGGCATTACATATGATTTTTCACATTATTCGCAAAATACACAAACTTTCCACCGAAATCATAACTCACCCGAAACTTCCTTTTTTTTTTTTTGACAAACATATTCATAACACATTATCATTTCTCAAATTCATTAACCACAACCACAATCTACACTTTAACAACTTCATTATCTTAATATCATAAAATCGCATAATATGACATAATTTCTCTACACTCCATTTTCATGCAAACTTAACCCATATATGCCTCATTTGCATTGTAATGATCACAACAACACAACGAACATGTTAAACAAAATAAATCCATCACAATTTCCCCACCACATACCACACGGCCATAAGCCAATTTCCAACTTCATCCCATTTTCATTCAACTTTCATTTCCAATACAATTTCCACAATAACCACAACTATAATACAACATAAAATTCAACTCATCCTAACTATACACCTTTGCATGAATTCGGCCACATGCACACATGCACTTCTACTTTGCAAACTTCCATATTTCTACATATTCTACTCATTTACATACACTACAACACAAACAAACCTTCATAACATAAATAATTAGGATGAATTCTTACCTTCTTCTTCCAACTTCTTCACTCCCCCAAATTGTCCAAACGACGAAACGAGCGACTTATCTTCCGAAATAATTATACCACGTTGTAGAGGACCCTTGAATTAGTAGGAATACAACAAGAGAATAATTTTTGGGAACAAAATTTGAAGGGCCAAAGTTGAAGACCATGGCCGAATGGCCATGGTTGGTATTCTCCTTCTTTCTTTCTTCTTCCTTCTCAATTTTTCTTGAATCATCTTAAGGCAAAAAATGAAGCATGTGATTCATTTAAATCCCTCAAGTGGGGCCCACTATGGCCGGCCACTTTGAGGATTTTTCTTTCCCTTTTTCTTTTTTTTTTGTCCACACTTTTGGAATTTTCATGAAACTAATTTTTTTTGAAGTTCCAATTTTGCCCTTGGCCTTTTCCGATATTTCCACATCCAAAGTTTCATAACCAACTTATATACTAAACGTAGTCAAAACATGGTCTTGTCCCTATCTTGTTCCAATCACCCTCAAATTATCCGAACGCGCGAAATACGGGTTATAACACTTGTGCTTAGCTTATCGCAATCATCTCAAAGTATCCGAACACGCAAAGTGCGGGGTATAACATCCACCATGACCTCGGCCGCGACTCGCTGGTGCCGGTACATCTCGCCCCGTGGGGCGCCTAGCTACCGAAGGAGAAGATGAGCCAGCAACTGACCCAGTAGGCTGGGCTGAACCTGAACCACCCTTGTACGGGCACTCTCTCACAATATGATCTTGACTGCCACACAATAACGGCGCCGTGGCGCGATAGCATTCCCCGGGATGGGGCTTACCACAATAAGTACACCGGGCATAGGTGGCCTAGGCCCGGCCTGTAGAACCCCTACTCGTCGCGGCCGATGCTCGGAACTCGACCGGCCCCGGACGGACTGTGTCGTCAAAACGTCGCGGGCGGACCGTGTACCCCGCCCGACGGGGGGAGGGACCCACGGACCGCTCGCCGAGGCCGTCCGCCGTCGGGAATCTCCGGAATACTCGCAAACCCAGCCCTCTTGGGTCGTCTCCGTCCACACTCTCTACCGGACCGATCCTCCTTACGCCGATCCTCTACACCCCCGTGCATAGGCACGAATCGGCGATGTCCATACCGATCCGCGCCGCCATCGCCATGCGGCGGTCAACCAACTAGGGGTCCAACCCCATCACGTACCGGTGCATTCTGTCCTCCATATCGGCTACGATCGTCGGCGCATATCGGGCCAGAGAGTCAAACTCCAAGTTATACTCTCGAATACTCCTGCCTCTCTGCTTTAACTGCAAAAACTGGTCAACTCTCGCCCGCCGCAGCTCCGGTGGTAAAAAGTGGCGGAGGAAGGCAGCCGTAAATTCGTCCCACGTGGGCGGGGAGCACACCTCACCCCCGGACGGCCCCGTGACTCATACCATTAAGGGCGACATCCCGCATCCGTGTGCGCACAAGCTCGACGTACTCGGTCTCGGCCCGACCGGGCCCCAACGAGCGCCGCATCCGCCGGATGAAATCATGGGGGTCCTCGTCGGACTCGGGACCCATAAAACTCGGAGGACCGCATGTCGGGAAATCACGAACTCGTGCTATCACGCCGTCATCGTCATCATCACCTCTCCGCCGCGTCCGCGAGCCTCGTCCCGCCACTATCATCGTCAACAATCGCGTCGCTCCTCAACGTCCGTCCTCCGCCCCCGGCCGGGGAGCGGCGCCGGAGCAGCCCGAGGGGCTGCCCGCCTCATCCGGTGGCGGAGTGGGCCGAACCCTCCGGACCGAAGTACAATACCGGGCGTAGTCCGAGCACGAGCCCGGGTAACTCTCGGCGCCCGACTAGTCTCTCCTGCCACCGCCTTGCCCTTCTGGGCGGCCGTTGCCTTCTTCGGAGGCATCGCTGAAAACATAACATTTCGTCAGAAAGGAAAACATCCTGATAACACAGCTCTAACGCACGATCTAAGATCCAAATAAAGGGTAACATCCTAAATGCCCTGTAGCCTCCTGTTTATAGATGTGGTGCACAACACACCGATAAACAAGACTCTACTAGACACGGCCTGTAGACACTCCGAGGACAAACCGCTCCGATACCACTTTTGTCACGACCCAAACCCCGTGGGCCGCGACTGGTGTCCTAACTGGACACCCACACGTACCTACCTACAGATCTGGCATACCAAACAGCTAATTTCCATTTAGACATATGTAAATTCATATAGATATAAAATACATCGCACGAAAATATATATATACACACTTAAACCTGTACATAAGCCGTTAGGGCTAACATAATAAGCAGAATTACTCAATTCACAGACTCGTACTTACTTACCAGAAACCGGTGACAACTCACAACCCACAAACATGTCTACAGGCCTCTAACATACATAACAGAATCAGAAGACGGGACAGGGCCCCGCCGTACCCAAATGACCATATGTACAAAGCAGACAAACAACAGAAGATATATACCAAAAATATCAGCTCCGGATCAAAAGGAGCACTCTCCAACAAGCGAGAACGGTACCTAAGGCGGTGGCGTATCTCGAGGTGCGTCCGCACCTGCGGGCATGTAACGCAGCCCCCGAAGAACAGGGGGTCAGTACGAAGGTGTACCGAGTATGTAAAGCGGAAATATAACATACATAATCATAATCAGAGTCAAATATATAAAATCATAACAGACAGAATCGGATCCGTAGCGGAGTCAGACTTACAGAGTATACGTATTTAATCATAATATGTCGGTTAGGGAGTGTTCTTTGACGAGTTTCAATACGGACCGAGGTACGAGGATGTAGGCGACGGAAGCACAATGCAAATCGGATGCACGCGAGTGTGATTATGAGTCGTGAACGTAGTCCGAGGTACGGAGGTGTAACGGACGGACTCTCAAACGGAATCCGAGAACTCGAAGTATAACGGACGGAATCGAGTCCGAATCGGACGTACAGAATATGACGGACGGATCCTTACTCAAATCGAGTCTCGGATCATGCATGCAGAGTCATAGCATATACAGACATACATATCATATATCAGATCCCGTCTCTTTAATAAGGGACGCGGTAACAGAACCCGGCCCTCTTAGTACGGGACGCGGTGGACAGACAGATCAAATCATATGCCATCCTGGCCGCCATCCCCATATCATCACATAATCAGATCATAAACAGATGTAAACAGATCCCGGCCCGCACATCAGAGGGACGCGGTGAACAATGCAGTGGAAAATGCACGAATCACAGAACCTGGCCCGGGCGCAGTGAAGGAAGCATTGAGGCATCCACGAACAGATCAATGAGAAACCATATACATACAGACCGACATACAGACTTAATGAAACTGAAATAGTTCAGAAGATAAGTCAAATCAGAATTATCGGATTATAGTCATAATAGATACGCATACGTGTCATTTGGGATGGCACGACAGATTATTTCAGAACAGAATATTCCGAACCGTTCCAGATGTCATACCATATTATGAAACTCGTAAAGACAGTCATAAAACTTATCGTATGATAGCAGAACGATAGCCAAGAACTAACTAAGAAGATCGGACAAAACGGAGTCAATTTATGCCTTACAAGAACTATCGGGGTTTGGGTCGTGACAGTTGGACTCCGTCGTGCCCAAGTACATACACAAAGATTTTTACTAATAATCTGTAGCTCCCGAACAACTGGAGCCTTCCTGAAACTCTACTGATGAAGCCCCTAAGGATCAGATCCGTCTACCTGCGGGCATGAATGCAGTGTCCACAAGAACGGACGTCAGTACGAACAGTGTACTGAGTATGTAAGGCATGAATAGCAACAAAACAAGAAATATGGAACATAACATGAGATAAAGATAACCTGTACATCTGATTGTCTTATAAGGAGGATACCATGCATGCTCAACTTTCTAAAGAAAACATTTTTCATACATATATATAAGGTAATCATTAGTCCATGTCCGGGCCTCCCGCGTCCTGGCTAACCATCTCACGTCGCCCACTAGTGGTGTTGCCTAACCATATAGGCACGGTGTTATCATTGTTATCAATAGTCGCATACCGTAGTGGTGCTGCCTGGCCATATAGGCATGGTGTTATTATCATTATCAATAGCCGCCCACCATAGTGGTGCTGCCCAGCCATATAGGCATGGTGTGAGAAAATACTTACATCTATATAAAGCATGCATGAGAGCCCAATTAAAAGCTACAACTCTATCGGAGTGACGTAAGGTCGGTAACCTCCGATTATCTTATGGAACAATCATCATCGTTATATCCCACCTTGAGGAAACAAGTAACATAAGGTGAGATCAATATCAATGAGTAAAATCAAGGAGATCATGAAATAAACTCAACAATCTCATAATAGCATCAAAACCATAAGCTTTGGAATCTCCAAAAATGGAATCATCATCATCATCATTATCATCACAGAACATACTTATCTTTAACATCATAAGAAACTCTAAGAATCATGAACTTCTAGCTTTTGGGAATAAGAATGTTATGGAAAACACGTATAGGTTTGTAGGAAAGAATCATGCTTTTAGAAAGAAAAGGGACAACCATAACATACCTTTTCGGTTTCCTTAACTACCTAATGCTTATCCTCCCAAGCTCGTATATCTACATTCAAGAGAATTCATACTATTGTTAGGCTTATCGTCATATGCTTATCTTAAGCCTTTAAATTAAATCCTCTTATAATCTGCCGGAATTCGGGCAGCATCTCTCCTGTTTATATCCCTAGCCTAAAATCACAATACCAACAAAACAACAACAATAGCAACACCAATATAAAAACATCATCATCAACATCAATATGCTCAATAAAGCATCCCACACGATGTTTCCCCAATTTCTCAACCAATCACTAGACTTTACGAAGCTTTAACAACTAAATTTCCATGATACAATTCATAATATCCATAGTAAAAAATATCCTTACCTCAATCAAGGTTGGTAGAGCTTGAAATCTTATTTATCTTTAGCGACCTCCTTTGATTCGTCGAGATTTATTGTTTAGAACAAAAACTACAAGACCTAATACACTTTCTGAGCCTAAATCCCGGGGTTTCACTTAATTTGGGCTAAAATTTTATGGATAAAGTTGGGAGAATGTTCTAGGGGGTTAGGGAAGGTTTGGGGAGGTGGTTGAATGAAAATAAGGGGTAAATCCCCCTTTTATATTGTTCTAGGTTCGGTTCGCATGACCTAGAACTTTTCACGCACTGTAGCGCAGGTGTCGCACACTGTAGCTGCGCCTGCCGCGCACTGTAGCTGCGTTTCTGCTCTGCCCGCCTGACTTGTAACGTCCATAATTCTCTACTTCGACGTCACATCGATAAACAGTTTGTTGCGTTGGAAACTAGACTTCATGAACTTCATTTTAGGATTTAAATTTACTTCAAAACTCTTGATATGCTAAAAGATATCCTTTCCCCAAATTGGTTCAAAATTATTGTATGAAATCTTGCCCATCCTTTCTCCAAAATTGCAACGACTTAGTTTTCTTGCTTCACTTGTTCTCTAATCCTTCCATGACCTATTACATGAACTTAAACCTCCATAACCATAAGATAGGCACACCTATAATCTCATATATCCTAGGAAATATCCCCAGTGTCTACAATTGAGAAACTAACACCTAACGAATCTCAATGTACAAAACTACGAGGTGTAACAAGTGTGCTACGGTTTTAACCCCTTGATTCCCTTAACCTTAACCCCTTTGTCTAGTGATGCTGTTGCGAGTTTAGATGCAAAGCAAATGGCAACTGAAATGGAGAAAATCCATGCCAAGGTAAAGGAAAGCATTGATAAGATCAACACCAAGGTGGCAAAAAGACAAAACCATGGAAGGAAGGAAGTGGACTTCCAAGCCGATGATTGGGTTTGGGTTCACTTTTGAAAAGAGAGATTTCCCCAATTAATAAAAGGGAAGTTGAGCGTAAGAGGAAATGGACAATTCAAAGTCCTTGAGAAGCTCAATGAAAATGCCTACAAGATCAACTTACGAAGTGAGTATAATATCTATAATGTTTTCAATGTAAGTGATCTATCTTGTTGTGTTATAGGTGAGCCTTTAGATTAGAGGACGAATCTTTTTCAAGAAGGGAAGGATGAGATGACCTTAACCAGCTCAAGACCATTCACTCGGAGTCAAGCAAGGGAACTCCAAGAGCTACAAGCCTTATTTATGAAGAGGAGAGCGTTAGAGGAGCTTGAAGAGAAGGTCTCTCGAATGTACAACATTTGGGAGATTGCTTGGGAAGAAATTGTGGAGGCTACTACACAAAGTGGCTAGGAGCGCACAAGGGCTAGAAGTGTAATTCATGGCTAAAGGTTGCAACTCATGGCTAAGAATAAAATTCAAGGCTAAGGGTGCAATTCGAGGCTATAATTGCAAGGCATTGGGCGTGTAAAGGTTGAATGTCCCGTGTTGGTTATTTTCGCAAAGGCCACTTTTGGGCCTTTGTTGTAATAGGCTTAGTATAAATAGACTACTTAGTATTCATTTCATCTTACCTTGAATATTGATGAAAACTTGTGAGTTTTGAGAGATTGTTAAGTAGAGATTAATATAGTTTGGTTGGTTGACTATGTGTGATTTCTTAGTTGCCAATTAAATCCTTTTCCATTGAGTTCATATTCAATTGCTCGTTTGTGGTTCTTCATATTGGGTAATTCCTTGAATTAAAATAGTATATGTTCTAGGGTTGATTCCAATTGGGAGGGTTTGGCTTTGATATATCCAAATTTGTCCATAGAATCATTACTCTAAGGGTCTTGCTTTTATCTTCTTCCTTTCTCATCTCTAATTTCTTTTATCCTTTTAATTTCAACAATTTAGGTTATAATTCAAGTGTTTCAATTTTAGGAACCTTATCACTCAGTCATCTATAGGATCAACTAGTGTGTGAGCCATCTTATCACATGACAATGTAGCACTACTTTTATCACAAGGGTCAACACTAGATGAAAGCAAATTGTTCTTGCATGAAGAATCAATTCGGTCATCAATAGGATCAACTATTGTTGGAACACCCACATCAACTACATTGTCAACAACCATTAAGGAACTAACTTCAACACATGGTAAAGACTCTTTGAGCCCACATAAATACAAGCTTCGACTCACACGCAATTCAGCAACATGATCATTCACATCATTTGGAGTGCCATGTTTAGCTGTTTTACCTTGATGGGCAAACATCACATTTTCTTTACCATGGTTTTCAATTTGGAGCACATTTGCTCTTTCGGGAATCCTTTGACTACCTCATGACTTTTCAATGTTTTAGGTTCCTCATTCAGTTTGCTTCCAAGAATACCTGCACCATTATCAAGACAACTAGAGAAGAAAGAAAAGTTACCGGAGTTAGAATGGGGATTTGACAACCCTCTCACATCACTCCTCTCACAACCTCTCCTTTTTCCACTCTAGAGTTGTCACTTTTAACTCCCTTACACCTCTCAATATTTTCTCTCTCAATTTCATGGTAGTTTGGACAAGTGGAAAAAATGCTAAGAGAAGGATTTGGTGAGTCGTTCACTTCTAACTTCAATTTCACTTCACAAGGAGTGGCCTTCTTTTCTTTCATTTGTTGCTCCTTGGTAAAGTGTTCCATCATGAGGTGTAGATTCCTTTTGATAGTCTCAAAACTTTTGTCCATCTTTTCCCATAGTAAAGTGTTAGAACCCGTATTTTTAGTACATTGGAACAATCCGGATTAATTATGACAAGTTAAGGACAAAACTATTCCGGGTTGCAAAGTCGGGATTTTTGACCTTTGATTTTATTTTGAGACATGAGTTGTGCATGAACTTGTTGGCATGGAACAATTAGGAAAATTTGGGACCAAAAGTGATAAGATTGGAAGTTGAAAAATCATCCATTTTTCTATGATGGCCGTGTAAGGTGGAGTGTCCCACACCATTTTTGTGTCAACTTTTAATTGGAACAACACATTAATGTGGGCCAAGGGACCCTTGACTAAGTCTTGCATTGTTAAAAGATGACCACCACTTCATTTCACTTCATTCACACTTAGAAAAAAATAAGAAGATTGAAGAACACCACAAAGGGGGTTCTCGGCCAAGTGACCAAGAAAACCAACACCATTTCAAGCTCTTCCAAAATTATTCCATTGATGTAAACCCACTATTTTGAGGTCCCTAAGTAGCGTGGAAGCGTCGTTGGAGCGATCAACCCGCTAATTTTCATCCTTGGGAAACCCTAGCCTATTGGGAAGTTGAAGAGAAAAAGGTAAGATTTGATCTTGTTTATGTGTTGTAAAGGTTGTATGTATGTTGTAGTACGTTAAAATGAAGGAAAATCATGAAATATGGAATGGTGGAGATGAGTTGGGTGTGTGGTGTTTGAGCCGTGCAAGTATGTGTGTGTTGTGTGTGTTGGGTTGTGTTGAAACTATGAATTAATGTCTAGTTAGCATATTATGATCATTGTAAGGTGAAGAACGATTGAGAATTATCCATATGTGTATGTGGGTGTGCTAGCCGAAAATGGGTCACATTATTTGACAATGAACGAATGAATATCACTTGATGTTTTAGTCGTCGTCGTTATGAATTCTATGTTGGAAATGAATGTTTAATGGCTCAAATTGATGTTGTGATTGTTGCGGACTGATTTGGAGATTTTTGTACATTTAATGTAATTTGTATATTGATGATAATAGCATTGTTAGAATGTGAATTGTGGATGCAAATCATGATTTGAAAATAAAGAATGGCTTAAGTGAGGTTCTCGGGTTTTGGGGGCTGTTCTCGGCCAAATTGGAGAAAAATTTGGATTATTGGAAATGTTGTATGAATTGCTTAGAATGTCCTTAAATATTGTTGGTATGGGTTCGGGTTGGTATGTGAATGTATAAGCGTCGATCTTGGCTTGAAGGTAAGTCGTCGAATTGAATTTATGAAAGTTGTTGATTGATGGAAAAGAGAGTTATTATTGTTGTTTTGTCTTTCGGATTGGTTGTTGATGTTGCTAGGTTGGTTATTGTTGTCGTTGTTGATTGTTTTGGCCGAGTTAAATTCTCGGGCTGGCCCATTTACAGGGGAAATGCTGCCCAAATTTCTCTAGAATTAAGGGCAAATTTGGAATTTAAGGCCAAAAAGTCGTTAGCTAATGTTTGGCATTTTATGACTCGTTTGTAGACCTTGGGCATCCCGAATCATAGGTGGGATTTATCTTGAGTTTGGATTATATTGGAGAGCATTTGAGGTATGTAAAGTAACCTTTTCTTTTGGCATGCCTTAGTTAAAATAGGCTATGATACGAGCCTCGAGGAAACTCTATCCCCGCAATCCGAGCATAGCTATGATTCGCATTTGTTCCTTGGTATTCTTGTGTTGATATGACAAAACATTGATCCCTATGACCTTGGAATTTATAAGTTGCAAAAGTTACATGAAAGCTGATTTTTGTTAAGAGTTTATTCTTTAACGATTCAAAAACTACGAACGCCCATAACTTTCACAGAAAAGCTCGGATTGCCTTGAAATTTTCGTAGAAGGTTGTATGATGTTAGACGAGTATGTTTTCCATAGGCGGGCCCAGCTCGGGTCTATACTCGTCCTGGGTCCCGCAACGCTCCTTTATGTAATTTCGACAATTTTTGAAAGAAAATGTTGTAATTATTGTTTCGATGTTATATCCCGCATTTTGTACGTTTGGAAATTTCAAAGTCGACGTGGAAAGTTAAGGGCGAGATCATTTTCAAAAATCATTTTAATGTACGAGTTGTCATGAATATCATTTATGATTATTATTAGTATGGAAATATTGTGAGAGGCTAAGGGCAAAAAGAGAAATTCGCAAAATGCGCCGTAAAAATAATGTGAAAGGCTAGGGGCAAAATGATAATATTGAGGAAAGTCGAGGGGCAAAACGGGAATTTTACAAAAGGAGTTCATGAAAGTTCAAAAAGGGCCATATTGGCCATGTGACAAAAAAAAAAAAAAAGGGGAAAGAAAAAGAATGAAAATGATGACAAATAAGTCATCTTTTGTTTAAGAAAGTTCAAGGAAAAGAAAGAAAATTCTAGAAAAAGGAGAGAGGCCATGTGTTCATATTATAATTGGAGGGGAGCCAAGTATAAATATGAAAGGGGGTTAATTATAAGCTATAACAAAGCCTATGGACCAAAAGTTGGCTTAAGAAGACAATTAGTCTTCTTTGACTATTTTAAGAAAATTCAAGAAAATGGAAGAATTTTCTAGAGAAGGAAAGCAAGGGATCATGTGGCCATACTTTTATTTTGAGGGACTTATTTATAAATATGGAAAATTGGTGGAAGACATGTATATATATATATGGGATGTCATCTTTTAATTCAAGAAATTGGAAGAAAGAACAAAAACAAAAGAAAAAGAAAAGAGAGGTAGGGAGGTTCGGCCATGGCTAGTAAAATCTAGCCATGGAAAGTTAATGAGAAAAAATTATTTCCTCCTAATATTCTAGCTCATTTGGAGGTCCTCTACAACATGGAAGAGTTGTTGGAGCAAGTAGAACCCATATTCTTGCAAGGTTACAATTCTAGTCAAGTGTGAAGCTAAAGGAAAAAGGTAAGAATTCATCCTCTTTTATATATTATGGATGTTTGTGTATGTTGTGATATGGAAAAAAATGAATGAAATTCATGAGGATGCAATTTGTGTGGTGGCCGTGTATGTGTGGCATTGTGTAGTGATGATGGACAAGTTTTATCTAGTCTTTTGGTTGTTGGTGTAATGTATAGAAATGAATGAAAATGCATGGAACATGAATGTTGTATGTTGTGGCCGTATGGTTGTTGCATGATGTGGAAGAGAATGAATTAATTGTTCTTAGTGTTGGTTGTCGTTGTAATGTATAGTAATGGATGAAAAATGCATGAACATATGCATGTAGTATGGTGGCCGAATATAGTAGTGTATGTGGAAGTGATGAATTAATTTTATTTAATATATCTTGGTTGTTGTATTGTGGATTCCATAATGAAAAATGAGGACTTAATATGGTTAGAGATGGAGTAGTAAATTAAATTGAATTCAATTGAATATAAATGGAGTGTTGTTGGTAAGATTGTTGGCATTGTTGTTGATAGTTTGGCCGGGTAGAATTCCCGGGATTGTTGTTGATTGAAATTGGCCAGTTATATTCTCGGGGTGGTATATTTACGGGGAGATCTTGCCGAAATTTCGGCAGAATATAAGTGAATCTATTTGAGAAGTCAAGGCGAGCGTTGATTTAAGATTAAATTCCTAAAGTCTTATAACCAATGTTTGGTATCTGTGACCAAATTGTAGATTTTGGCGAAATTGGAACTTGAATTTGGAGCGGCGTACAAGGCGGAAAAGGTATGTAAGGCTTCACCTTCCTTCTTTGGCATGTCTTAGACGTATTAGGTTTGGATACAGGCCTCGGGGACGATCATATTCCTAGAAATTTAAGATTGAATTTGACCCTTTTTCATTCAATAGAATTGAATTAAATGTTCTATGAATAGTTGGAAAAAATTGCATAAGTGTTTAGAACTTGCACAAATAGGATTCGACTACTTTAAAAATTACATAAGTAATGTCATGGAAAGTATTATACATAAATTGTGTACGCCGCCTCATTAGACCCGAGGTGGGCCCATCGGTCCGGATTTTCTTCATTGTTCCATTTACCAAACGATGAGTGTTGTAACCATTCTAATGGAAATCTTTCTATGATAACAATAACGAAGATAATAAAGAAGAGAACATGTTCAAGACGAGTATGATAAGAATGATTCCATGACTAAGAGTTTCGAGTTAGGAATTCGATATGAGTATGAAAGTGTCCAAACAAGTTTTTGATTTCAATTTTATTTTATTATGACTCTATTTCCTAAAGATTCTAAAGTGTATGAATAAATGTTTTATAAGGCTTGTGATCTTATTCCATGCTTCTCTTAATGCCATTCTTCCTTGATAGTCTCGCCTTATAAGATTGGTTCCTTGAGTGAGGCGGTGATCCCCGATTATTCCATAACGTAATCGGAGGTTCTCGACCTTATGTCACTCCGATAAAGTTGTAGCTTTCACTTGGGCTCTCATGCATGCTTCATATTTACATATGATTTACTTTACGACACCGTGCCGTCCGACGGGCGGCGGCGTACACACCACCGCGGTCGGGCGATTATACCCGGACGCGGAGGCCCGGACGCGGGCTTATACACCGTTCCTATATGGACGGGCATTTATACACCGATCCCACGGGGTCGGGTAGTTTACTTACATATATTTACATGTTTTTTTAAAAGCTAGCGTACGCATGGCATCCGCCCCATGCGGGGCATTCGGATATGGTATTACTTCTTTATTCCATGGTCCGCTCGTAAAAGCGTTACACCATACCTATATGGTTGATCGTACCTAAGAGTCCACCGTACCTATATGGTCAGCAAAGAGTCCACCGTACCTATATGGTCGGCGTTTATACACCGCACCTACACGGTCGGGCAGTTTACTTGCAGTATCTATATAGTACTCTAAGAGGTAAAGTTAACGTGCACAATATCTATCATGACAGACAAACAGAGTTACAGGCTATATCACTCTCTTATGTTGTGTTTTATGTCTCTATTATGATTTCGTGATATTACTCATGCCTTACATACTCAGTACATTACTCGTACTGACGCCCCTTTTTGTGGGCGCTGCGTTTCATGCCGCGCAGGTCCACTCAGACAAGTAAGAGCTATTGCAGAAGACGTTCGGCGGAGTTGGTAGACTCCATTTGTGGCACTCGTCTTTCGAGTCGATTATATGTCTTTGTGCGCCTTTGTTCGAAGTTAGAGACTTTGGGTAGCAGTCGTGGGTCTAGTGTGTCGGTTTTTGAAAATGGTTCCACCAGCCGATGCATTTTTATTATACATTATGTTACAGTAGCCCTTATGTTTGCATTGTGTTTAATTGGAAACGACAAAAGATTTTGAAAGTTTTACTATGTATTTTATTTTTGTTTAAGCTAAGAATCCAAAGAAAGTATGTATGTAATAAGAGTCGGCCGGGTTCGCTCGAAACGAATATGGGGTCGGGTGCCCATCACACCACAGTAAGATCGGGGTGTGACAAAGTGGTATCGAGAGAAGGTCGGTCTAGGGTTGTCGTAAAGTCGTGTCCGGTAGAGTCTGTTTATGGGTGTGAAGCCGGCCACATTTATAAACGAGAGGCTGCGGGCATTTAGGAATTGTTGACCTTTTTCGTGTCTTTGTGATCGTGCGATAGAGCAAGTCATAAAGAATAAGACTTTCCTATATAAGCCGGACATGCGACGGAAAATGGCAAGGCACAAAAGGTAAGTTTGGATATTTGTTCTACTACTTGGAAGTTACGGATGGGGAATATGTCATATAAGTTTGTATGTTATGAAGTATTATCGATATTTGCTGCGAACAGATGCTTGAATAGTAGAAATGGTCAAGGAGATTCTACCTTTAACGGACACATCTAACAAGAAGAAGTGTGGAAAGCAAATACGCCAAATAGGCAATAAGCGAGGTGCGACGTTCCGAAGGTTATAGATTTGGCATGGCGATAAAGGTGCGATTACTACCCTCGGGAATGCGGAGGCCAGGACAGGAAGTAGTCGTGTACGCAGGCGGAAAGTGAACATCAGGAAGTGAAAAGGGTAAAACGATAATTGTAAAAGAAAGGACGTGTTACGAAAATGTTTCAGAATCTGTAAGACTTGAACTTATTCCAGAACATGTAATAAAGGTCATACAAGAAAGTAGACGCGATTATATCAGCATTAGGGCACCGGATTCCACCAAAGTTTTGAGGTTAAGCGTGCTCAGGTGGGGGCAATTCTATGATGGGTGACCCCCTGGGAAGTATGTGAGAAATTCGATATATTCAAACCTAAGAGACAAATGAGAAGTTAGGGTAGCCTAAGGGAAACCAGAGCGTATGGAATGGTTGGAGACCATAAGAAGACGCGTAGGACGAGGCAGACTTGCTTAGTGAAGAGACAGGAAGTGCATCACAGCCCTAGAAATAGGATAGGCTTGAATAGTGTTTGGAAGTATTTTGTGGGTTAGTTGATAGTAATTATATATATATATATGAAGGTGTAGGATATCCCAGATATGATTGTATCGATGGACATGTGGGTCCCAGCAATTGAAGCTACGACATAAAAAGCATCAGCCGAGCAAAATCAAGATTGAGTAACCGCAAGGATAAATGGTACAAGTGTTGCAAGTAGGCTTTATTATTTCACTATAGGTTGAGATTGGAAATTCTAGTATAACGATATTTGGAAAAGAAGGAAAGTGAGTATATGGAAAACAAAGAGATCAAAGTGCCGAAAGGAGTTTTGAGAACCGATCTTGATAAGTGGGGCGAAAGGAATAGTTACTAGGATAGAAGGAATGCTTGGGCTTTGCGACGGTATTAAGAGAATTTGTTGGTATAAAAAGGAACCCGCTTATAAAGGGGGGGGGAGACCTCATTATATTAAAGCCAAAAGAGGATCACAATATTTTCAAGTACCAGAAAAGGGAACCCATGACTTGGGTAAGGAATAAGGAATGGACTAGAAGGAAAAGAACGACTATAAAAGGAATCCTCCCAAATATTATGACACCCCATAAGATCAGTTGAACATTCGAGGACGAATGTTCTAAAGGAGGATGTTATAGCCGCATTTTGTACGTTTGGAAATTTCAAAGTCGACGTGGATGTTACATCTCGCATTTTGTACGTCGGAAATTTTTAAGTTGGTTGCGACAACTTAGGGACGAGGTCATTTCCGGCTTGTTGTAAGACATAAGTGTTCTATGATTTTATGGGATGGAAATGTTAATAAAAATGTGGGGTTAAAAATGAAATTTTGGAAATTTGTAGCTCATGAAAAAATAAGGCCATATGTGATTTTATTTAGCATGTAAGTTGGTCATGGGAAGTATTGATGTGAAAAATGTCGAGGAAGGCTAAGGGCAAAATTGGAAGTTGGGAAAATGGTTTCATGAATTACAAAAACTAGCCACCAATAATTGGGCTTGGAAAAAAAAAGGGAGAAAAGGCCCAAACCACAAGTGTGGCCGGCCATGGAGGGAAAAAAATGGGCTATGGCCCATATAAGGGCCATATTTGACAATAAAAAAAGAAAGGGGGCCATGTGACATTTAGAGTCTTCAAGAATTTTCAAGAAAAAGAAAGAAAGAAAGATGGAGAACAACAACCATGGCCATTCGGCCATGGTCCTCAATTTTTGTCCCCTCAAATTTTGTCCCTAAAAATTATTTTCTTGTTGTATTCCTACTAATTCAAGGGTCCTCTTCAACGTGGTGCAATTATTTCGGAAGATAATCCATTGGTTTCGTCGTTTGGACAAGTTGGTGGAATGAAGAAACTTGAGAAGGAAGGTAAGAATTCATCCTTTCTAATTATGTTTTGAAGGTTTGTTTGTGTTGTAGTATATATAAATGAGTAGAACACATTGAAATATGGAAGTTTGCATGGTGGAAGTGCATGTGTGCTTGTGGCCGTGTGGTTGCTATGGTGTGTGTAGAAGTGATGTTGAATCTTATGTTGAGTTTTAGTTGTGGTTATTATAGAAATTGTATTGGAAATGAAAGTTGAATGAAAATGGAATGAAGTTGGAAATTGGCCTATGGCCGTGTGGTATGTGATAGAGGAATAGTGATGGATTTGTTTTGTTTAACGTGTTAGTTGCGTTATTGTGATCATTATAATGTAAATGAAGATTATATGGGTTAAGTTTGCATGAAAATGGAATGGGGAGAGTTATGTCACATTAATGTGATTTTATGACATTAAGATCATGAAGTTGTTAAGGTGTAAATTGTTGTTGTTAGTGATGAAGTAGTAAGTAGAAAATGTGTTGGAATGGTTTTGTTTCATATATGAGAATTTTGGGTGGAATATGGAAATTGATGAAATTGTTGAATATTGGATATATAGCTTGAAATGCTCTTAGTTTATGTTTGAATGATCTCAAATTAGTGAATGAATATATAAACGTTGATGTTGGTTCGAATGTGCGCAATTGGATTGAAAGTTGACACACTATGTAGTAAGGAAGACTACTTATGTTGGAATGTGTTTTGGATCGGTTGTTCATATTGTTGATGTGCTTGTTGGTATTCTTGTTAATATTTGGGCCGAGCCATATTCTCGGGATGGTGCGTTTACGGGGGGAGGTCTTCGGAATTTTGGTAGACAAGTATTAAACCAAGATTGAAGATTGAAAGTCTCATGAATAGTAACTGGTAAATGTGACCATTTGCAGATTCTAGGCGAAACGGGATTGGAGATAAAGCGAGCATAAGACGTCCGTAAGGTATGTGAAGCTATCCCTCTCCTTCTTTTGGCATGTCCTAGGTATACTAGGCTTGAATTTGAGCCTCGGGGGTTATTCTGTTCATCGAAATTCGATTCTGAAATTGAGCACTATTCATTCAGTGCGATTGAACTAGAATACTTATATCTTGTTGGAAAAATGCTCAAACGTCCGTAACTTGCAGGAATGTAATCGAATTGTCTTGAAACTACCATAAATGGCTCCATTAAGTGATATTTTATAAACTTTTCAAAACCACTCCGAAGGGAGTGTGATATTTTATAAACTTTTCTAAAACCACTCCGAAGGGGGGGGTGTGATATATTATTTTCTAAAGCTTTCTTAAAACCACTCCGAAGGGGTGTGATATATTATTTTCTAAGGCTTTTCTAAAACCACTCCGAAGGGGGTGCGTACAAAACCACTCCGATGGGGTGTGAGATTTTATTATTTAAACTTTTCAAAACCACTCCGAAGGGGTGCGATATCTCATTATTATTATCATTATGCCCGGGGCTAGGATTAGTAGTATGTCACGAGTGGCATGTCCGATGGGGCCGGGATAGCCGTATGTCACGAGTGGCATGCCCGAAGGGGCTAGGATGCGGGGCGCATGTCCGATGGGGCCGGGATAGACGTATGTCGGACCGGCATGCCGAAGGGGCCATCATTTTACGTCGGGGCCGCATGTCCGATGGGGCCGGGATAGACGTATCTTTCGGACCGGCACACCCCGAAGGGGATTATTATTATTATTATTATTATTATTATTATTATTATTATTATTATTATTATTATTATTATTATTATTATTATTATCATTATATCATTATCATTAGCGGCAATGCCGAAAGGGCCATCATTATTATTGCGCGAAGCGGCCGTCCGAAGGGACTATTTCATTGGTATGTCGGAGGCGACACACGGGTTAGGTTGCATCCTTTGCTTAAGGAATGTGTGTTTATTTGTATTATTTACTTAAGGGTTGTTCTAGGACCCCATGTATACGTTTATATTTTCCTCTCCGAGGGCCGCAGGTAATGAGCTTGATTGTGATTTCTTTTCTTCTAAATTGAGCGAGTGGTTGTTATTTGTAATCGCTTTACATACTCGTACATATCCGTCACCGACCCTCCTTCTTCGGGGGGCTGCGTTTTCATGCCACGCAGTACACCCAGATGAAGAGAAGACTTTGCTAGGAGTTGGTTCCGCGGGATTGGCGAGCTCCATTTCAGTTCGGAGTGTTGCCGAGTCGGGCATTTATGTCATGGTATTTGTATATCCTAGAGACTTTGCAGACAGTGTCCTGTGGATAGTGCGTCGGGAAGTGCGAATAATTTGTAAATGTTAAAAGAGTATGTATTTTCAGATAATGATTATTGTTTGAAAAGTTTCATGTTTCTTAAAATTTTTTGAAATGGCAGGTTTTAGTAGCGCGAACGTTAAGGGTTCGCTCGACTCTGAGGAGGGTCGGGTGCCCATCACACCCTAGTAAGGTCGGGGTGTGACAAAGTGGTATCGAGCGGTGTCCGTCCTAGGGTTGTACGCAAAGTCGTGTCCAGTAGAGTCTTGTTTATGGTGTGTTGCGCGCCACATCTATAAACAGGAGGCTACGGGGCATTTAGGTTGGTTACTCTTCTTTCATATCTAAGATCGTGCGATAGAGCCCAGTCATAGGGTATGAAGTCCCTTGTACTAACCTTCTATTTCAGTTAAAGGACGACGTCGACAAAAGAAAGCGACCTATGGCATCAACAGTTACAAAGTACAGTGGTAAACAACGGTGCGGACGAGGCATGTTGGACGAGGTAAGAATATTGAAGTATCACTGAAATGTAAGTCGGGAGAATGAAAGCGAAGGTGAACATTAAGAATCAAAAAGGGTAAAATGGTAATTGTACAAGAAAGGGCGTGTTACAAAAACGCCTCAGAATCTGTGAAACTTTGACTGGCTTCAGATTATGTAGTAAAGGGCGCATGAGGAAGTAGACGCGATTATATCAGCATTAAGGCACCAAATTCCACCAAAGTTTTGAGGTTAAGCGTGCTCAGGCGGGAGCAATTTCATGATGGGTGACCCCCTGGGAAGTATGCCAAAATTTTCATAAATGGTGGTCCAAGAAATAAACGGGGAATATGTTATGTCGGACTTAACAAGAATAAGTACGAAGAAAAAGGACAAGCTGGAGTAAGAAGGATCCTCCCAGAGTATCATTGTATCATACCACCCCAGGAGATCAGTTGAACATTCGAGGACGAATGTTCTAAAGGGGGGGAGGATGTTACATCTCGCATTTTGTACGTCGGAAATTTTTAAGTTGGTTGCGACAAATTAGGGACGAGGTCATTTCCGGCTTGTTGTAAGACATAAGTGTTCTATGATTTTATGGGATGGAAATGTTAATAAAAATGTGGGGTTAAAAATGAAATTTTGGAAATTTGTAGCTCATGAAAAAAATAAGGCCATATGTGATTTTATTTAGCATGTAAGTTGGTCATGGGAAGTATTGATGTGAAAAATGTCGAGGAAGGCTAAGGGCAAAATTGGAAGTTGGGAAAATGGTTTCATGAATTACAAAAACTAGCCACCAATAATTGGGCTTGGAAAAAAAAAAGGGAGAAAAGGCCCAAACCACAAGTGTGGCCGGCCATGGAGGGAAAAAAATGGGCTATGGCCCATATAAGGGCCATATTTGATAATAAAAGAAGAAAGGGGGCCATGTGACATTTAGAGTCTTCAAGAATTTTCAAGAAAAAGAAAGAAAGAAAGATGGAGAACAACAACCATGGCCATTCGGCCATGGTCCTCAATTTTTGTCCCTCAAATTTTGTCCCTAAAAATTATTTTCTTGTTGTATTCCTACTAATTCAAGGGTCCTCTTCAACGTGGTGCAATTATTTCGGAAGATAATCCATTGGTTTCGTCGTTTGGACAAGTTGGTGGAATGAAGAAACTTGAGAAGGAAGGTAAGAATTCATCCTTTCTAATTATGTTTTGAAGGTTTGTTTGTGTTGTAGTATATATAAATGAGTAGAACACATTGAAATATGGAAGTTTGCATGGTGGAAGTGCATGTGTGCTTGTGGCCGTGTGGTTGCTATGGTGTGTGTAGAAGTGATGTTGAATCTTATGTTGAGTTTTAGTTGTGGTTATTATAGAAATTGTATTGGAAATGAAAGTTGAATGAAAATGGAATGAAGTTGGAAATTGGCCTATGGCCGTGTGGTATGTGATAGAGGAATAGTGATGGATTTGTTTTGTTTAACGTGTTAGTTGCGTTATTGTGATCATTATAATGTAAATGAAGATTATATGGGTTAAGTTTGCATGAAAATGGAATGGGGAGAGTTATGTCACATTAATGTGATTTTATGACATTAAGATCATGAAGTTGTTAAGGTGTAAATTGTTGTTGTTAGTGATGAAGTAGTAAGTAGAAAATGTGTTGGAATGGTTTTGTTTCATATATGAGAATTTTGGGTGGAATATGGAAATTGATGAAATTGTTGAATATTGGATATATAGCTTGAAATGCTCTTAGTTTATGTTTGAATGATCTCAAATTAGTGAATGAATATATAAACGTTGATGTTGGTTCGAATGTGCGCAATTGGATTGAAAGTTGACACACTATGTAGTAAGGAAGACTACTTATGTTGGAATGTGTTTTGGATCGGTTGTTCATATTGTTGATGTGCTTGTTGGTATTGCTGTTAATATTTGGGCCGAGCCATATTCTCGGGATGGTGCGTTTACAGGGGAGGTGTTTGCCGGAATTTTGGTAGACAAGTATTAAACCAAGATTGAAGATTGAAAGTCTCATGAATAGTGCTTGGTAAATGTGACCATTTGCGGATTCTAGTGCGAAACGGGATTGGAGATAAAGCGAGCATAAGACGTCCGTAAGGTATGTGAAGCTATCCCTCTCCTTCTTTTGGCATGTCCTAGGTATACTAGGCTTGAATTTGAGCCTCGGGGGTTATTACTTGTTCATCGAAATTCGATTCGAAATTGAGCACTATTCATTCGGTGCGATTGAACTAGAATACTTATATCTTGTTGGAAAAATGCTCAAACGTCCGTAACTTGCGGGAATGTAATCGAATTGTCTTGAAACTACCATAAATGGCTCCATTAAGTGATATTTTATAAACTTTTCAAAACCACTCCGAAGAGGAGTGTGATATTTTATAAACTTTTCTAAAACCACTCCGAAGGGGGTGTGATATATTATTTTCTAAAGCTTTCTTAAAACCACTCCGAAAGGGGTGTGATATATTATTTTCTAAGGCTTTTCTAAAACCACTCCGAAGGGGGTGCGTACAAAACCACTCCGATGGGGGTGTGAGATTTTATTATTTAAACTTTTCAAAACCACTCCGAAGGGGGTGCGATATCTCATTATTATTATCATTATGCCGAGAAACTAGGATTAGTAGTATGTCACGAGTGGCATGCCCGATGGGGCCGGGATAGCCGTATGTCACGAGTGGCATGCCCGAAGGGAGGGCTAGGATGCCGGGGCGGCATGTCCGATGGGGCCGGGATAGACGTATGTCGGACCGGCATGCCTCGAAGGGGCCATCATTTTACGTCGGGGCCGGCATGTCCGATGGGGCCGGGATAGACGTATATTTCGGGCCGGCACACCCGAAGGGGATTATTATTATTATTATTATTATTATTATTATTATTATTATTATTATTATTATTATTATTATTATTATCATCATTATCATTATTATTAATGCCGAAGGGCCATCATTATTATTGCGCGGAAGCGGCCGTCCGAAGGGACTATTTCATTGGTATGTTGGAGGCGACACACGGGTTAGGTTGCATCCTTTGCTTAAGGAATGTGTGTTCATTTGTATTATTTACTTAAGGGTTGTTCTAGGACCCCATGTATACGTTTATATTTTCCTCGGCGAGGGCTGCGGGTAATGAGCTTGATTGTGATTTCTTTTCTTCTAAATTGAGCGTGGTTGTTATTTGTAATCGCTTTACATACTCGGTACATATCCCGTACCGACCCTCCTCTCTCGGGGGGCTGCGTTTTCATGCCACGCGACACCCGGATGAAGAGAAGACTTTGCTAGGAGTTGGTTCCGCGGGATTGGCGAGCTCCATTTCGGTTCGGAGTGTTGCCGGAGTCGGGCATTTATGTCATGGTATTTGTATATCCTAGAGACTTTGCGAGACGGTGTCTGTGGATAGTGCGTCGGGAAGTGCGAATAATTTGTAAATGTTAAAAGAGTATGTATTTTCGGATAATGATTATTGTTTGAAAAGTTTCATGTTTCTTAAAATTTTTGAAATGGCGGGTTTTAGTAGCGCGAACGTTGGGGTTCGCTCGACTCGAGGAGGGGTGGTGCCCGTCACGCACCAGTAAGGTCGGGGGGTGTGACGGTGGAAAGTTAGGCGAGATCATTTCCAAAAATCATTTTAATGTACGAGTTGTCATGAATATCATTTATGATTATTATTAGTATGGAAATATTGTGAGAGGCTAAGGGCAAAAAGAGAAATTCGCAAAATGCGCCGTAAAAATAATGTGAAAGGCTAGGGGCAAAATGATAATATTGAGGAAAGTCGAGGCAAAAGCAGGAATTTTTACAAAAGGAGTTCATGAAAGTTCAAAAAGGGCCATATTGGCCATGTGACAAAAAAAAAAAAAAAAAAAAAAAGGGGAAAGAAAAAGAATGAAAATGATGACAAATAAGTCATCTTTTGTTTAAGAAAGTTCAAGGAAAAGAAAGAAAATTCTAGAAAAAGGAGAGAGGCCATGTGTTCATATTATAATTGGAGGGAGCCAAGTATAAATATGAAAGGGGTTAATTATAAGCTATAACAAAGCCTATGGACCAAAGTTGGCTTAAGAAGACAATTAGTCTTCTTTGACTATTTAAGAAAATTCAAGAAAATGGAAGAATTTTCTAGAGAAGGAAAACAAGGGATCATGTGGCCATACTTTTATTTTGAGGGACTTATTTATAAATATGGAAAATTGGTGGAAGACATGTATATATATATATGGGATGTCATCTTTAATTCAAGAAATTGGAAGAAAGAACAAAAACAAAAGAAAAAGAAAAGAGAGGTAGGGAGGTTCGGCCATGGCTAGTAAAATCTAGCCATGGAAAGTTAATGAGGAAAAATTATTTCCTCCTAATATTCTAGCTCATTTGGAGGTCCTCTACAACATGAAAGAGTTGTTGGAGCAAGTAGAACCCATATTCTTGCAAGGTTACAATTCTAGTCAAGTGTAGGCTAAAGGAAAAAAAGGTAAGAATTCATCCTCTTTTATATATTATGGATGTTTGTGTATGTTGTGATATGGAAAAAAATGAATGAAATTCATGAGGATGCAATTTGTGTGGTGGCCGTGTATGTGTGGCATTGTGTAGTGATGATGGACAAGTTTTATCTAGTCTTTTGGTTGTTGGTGTAATGTATAGAAATGAATGAAAATGCATGGAACATGAATGTTGTATGTTGTGGCCGTATGGTTGTTGCATGATGTGGAAGAGAATGAATTAATTGTTCTTAGTGTTGGTTGTCGTTGTAATGTATAGTAATGGATGAAAAATGCATGAACATATGCATGTAGTATGGTGGCCGAATATAGTAGTGTATGTGTGGAAGTGATGAATTAATTTTATTTAATATATCTTGGTTGTTGTATTGTGGATTCCATAATGAAAAATGAGGACTTAATATGGTTAGAGATGGAGTAGTAAATTAAATTGAATTCAATTGAATATAAATGGGTATTGTTGGTAAGATTGTTGGCATTGTTGTTGATAGTTTGGCGGTGTAGAATTCCGGGATTATTTGTTGATTGAAATTGCCGAGTTATATTCTCGGGGTTGGTATATTCTACGGGGGAGATCGCGAGAATTTAATGAAGAATATAAGTGAATCTATTTGAGAAGTCAAGGCGAGCGTTGATTTAAGATTAAATTCCTAAAGTCTTATAACCAATGTTTGGTATACGGACCAAATTGTAGATTTTGGCGAAATTGGAACTTGAATTTGGAGCGGCGTACAAGGCGGAAAAAGGTATGTAAGGCTTCATCTTCCTTCTTTGGCATGTCTTAGACGTATTAGGTTTGGATACGGGCCTCGGGGACGATCCTATTCCTAGAAATTTAAGATTGAATTTGACCCTTTTTCATTGATAGAATTGAATTAAATGTTCTATGAATAGTTGGAAAAAATTGAATAAGTGTTTAGAACTTGCACAAATAGGATTCGACTACTTTAAAATTACATAAGTAATGTCATGGAAAGTATTATACATAAATTGTGTACGCCGCCTCATTAGACCCGAGGTGGGCCCATCGGTCCCGGATTTTCTACATTGTTCCATTTACCAAACGATGAGTGTTGTAACCGTTCTAATGGAAATCTTTCTATGATAACAATAACGAAATAATAAAGAAGAGAACATGTTCGAAGACAGTATGATAAGAATGATTCCATGACTAAGAGTTTCGAGTTAGGAATTCGATATGAGTATGAAAGTGTCCGGCAAGTTTTGATTTTCAATTTATTTTATTATGAATCTATTTCCTAAAGATTCTAAAGTGTATGAATAAATGTTTTATAAGGCTTGTGATCTTATTCCATGCTTCTCTTAATGCCATTCTTTCCTTGATAGTCTCGCCTTATAGATTGGTTCCCTTGGAGGTGAGGCGAGGAGGTGATCCCAGATTATTCCATAACGTAATCGGAGGGGTTCTCGACCTTATGTCACTCGATGAAGTTGTAGCTTTCACTTGGGCTCTCGTGCATGCTTCATATTTACATATGATTTACTTTACGACACCGTGCGATCCAGAACGGGCGGCGGGCGATTTACACCCAGCTGCGGTGGGCAGTTATACCCGGACGCGGGAGGCCAGACGCGGGCTTATACACACGTTCTATATGGACGGGCGGTTATACACCGATCCTACGGGGTCGGGTAGTTTACTTACATATATTTACATGTTTTTAAAAAGCTAGCATGCATGGCATCCGCCCCAAGGGGGCATTCGGGATGACAGTTACTTCTTTGTTCCATGAGTACGCTCGGAAAAGCGTTACACCCTATATGGTCGGGCGGTGGTCCACCGTACCTATATGGTCGGGCGATGGTCCACCGTACCTATGGTCGGGCGGTAGTCCAAATGCCTATGTCATAATTGGGACGTTATGCAGCACGCCTACACGGTCGGGCGATTTCTTTACGTGTCTATATAGTGCTACAGAGGTAAAGTTAACGTGCACAATATCTGTCATGACGGACAAAAACGAGTTACGACTATATCACTCTCTTATGTTGTGTTTTATGTCTCTATTATGATTTCGTGATATTACTCATGCCTTACGTACTCGGTACATTACTCGTGCGACATGGCCCCTACCCCAGCCAGGCGCTGCGTTTCATGCGCGCCGGGTCCGGCTCGGACAGAAAGTAAGAGCTATTGCGAGACGTTCCAGCGAGGTTGGTGAACTCCATTTGTGCACAGAGTCTTTGTAAGGTCGGAATTATATGTCTTTGTGCGGGTTGTTCGAAGTTAGAGACTTTGCGGACAGTCGTGGGTCTAGTGTGTCGATTTTGAAAATGGTTCACCAGTAGGTCATTTTATTATACATTTATGTTACGAAATACTTATGTTTACGGAATTGTGTTTAATTGGAAACGACAAAAAAGATTTTGAAAGTTTTACTATGTATTTTTATTTTTGTTTAAGCTAAGAATCCAAAGAAAGTATGTATGTAATAAGAGTCGGCGGGTTTTGCTCGGCTCGAATATATGGGGTCGGTGCCCATCACACCCTAATAAGATCGGGGTGTGACAAAGTGGTATCGGAAGCGAGGTCGGTCCCAGGGTTGTGCAAAGTCGTGTCCGGTAGAGTCCTGTTTATGGGTGTGAAGCGAACACGTTTTAAACAAGGGGGTACAACGGGGCCGCATTAGAATTGTTGACCTTCTTTACGTCTTGTGATCGTGCGATAGAGCCAAGTCATAAAGAATATGACTTTCCTATATAAGCCGGACATGCGACGGAAAATGGCAAGGCACAAAGGTAAGTTTGGATATTTGTTCTATTACTTGGGCCCGGAAGTTACGGATGGCGGGAATATGTCATATACGCTGTATGTTCTGTGAAGTATTATCGATATTTGCTGCGAACAGATCTTGAATAGTAGAAATGGTCAAGGAGATTCTACCAGAACGGACACATCTAACAAGAAGAAGTGTGGAAAGCAAATACTGTAAATAGGCAATAAGCGAGGTGCGACGTTCCAGAAAGGTTATAGATTTGGCATGGCGATAAAGGTGCGATCACTACCCTCGGGAATGCGGAGGCCCGGACGGGAAGAGGTCGTGTACGGGCGGAAAGTGAACATCGGGGAAGTGAAAAGGGTAAAACGATAATTGTAAAAGAAAGGACGTGTTACGAAAATGTTTCGGATACGTAAGACTTGAACTTATTCCAGAACATGTAATAAAGGTCATACGAGAAAGTAGACGCGATTATATCAGCATTAGGGCACCGGATTCCACCAAAGTTTTGAGGTTAAGCGTGCTCAGGTGGGGGCAATTCTATGATGGGTGACCCGCAGGAAGTATGTGAGAAATTCGCTATATTCAAACCTAAGAGACAAATGAGAAGTTAGGGGTAGCCTAAGGAAACCGAGCATATGGAATGGTTGGAGACCATAAGAAGACGCGTGCAGACGAGGTAGACTTGCTCGGTGAAGAGACGTGAAGTGCATCACGGCCCTAGAAATAGGATAGGCTTGAACAAAGTGTTTGGAAGTATTTTGTGGGTTAGTTGATAGGCATTTATATATATATATATATATATATATATATATATATGAAGGTGTAGATATCCCGGATATGATTGTATCGATGGACATGTGGGTCCCAGCAATTGAAGCTACGACATAAAAAGCATCAACCGAGCAAGGGTACCGAAGATTGAGTAACCGCAAGGATAAATGGTACAAGTGTTGCAAGTAAGCTGTTATTATTTCACTATAGGTTGAGATTGGAAATTCTAGTATAACGATATTTGGAAAAAAGGAAGAAAGTGAGAGTAGATAGAAAACAAGAGAGATCAAAGTGCCGGAAGGAGTTTTGAGAACCGATCTTGATAAGTGGGGCGAAAGGAATAGTTACTAGGATAGAAGGAATGCTTGGGCTTTGCGACGGTATTAAGAGGACTGTTGGCATAAAAGGAACCCCTTATAAAGGGGGGGGGGGAGACCTCATTATATTAAGCCAAAGAGGATCACAATATTTTCAAGTACCAGAAAAGGGAACCCATGACTTGGGTAAGGAATAAGGAATGGACTAGAAGGAAAAGAACGACTATAAAAGGAATCCTCCCAAATATTATGACACCCCATAAGATCAGTTGAACATTCGAGGACGAATGTTCTGGGGCGGGGGAGGATGTTATATCCCGCATTTTGTACGTTTGGAAATTTCAAAGTCGACGTGGAAAGTTAAGGGCGAGATCATTTTCAAAAATCATTTTAATGTACGAGTTGTCATGAATATCATTTATGATTATTATTAGTATGGAAATATTGTGAGAGGCTAAGGGCAAAAGAGAAATTCGCAAAATGCGCCGTAAAAATAATGTGAAAGGCTAGGGGCAAAATGATAATATTGAGGAAAGTCGAGGGGCAAAACGGGAATTTTATAAAAGGAGTTCATGAAAGTTCAAAAAGGGCCATATTGGCCATGTGACAAAAAAAAAAAAAAGGGGAAAGAAAAAGAATGAAAATGATGACAAATAAGTCATCTTTTGTTTAAGAAAGTTCAAGAAAAGAAAGAAAATTCTAGAAAAAGGAGAGAGGCCATGTGTTCATATTATAATTGGAGGGGAGCCAAGTATAAATATGAAAGGGGTTAATTATAAGCTATAACAAAGCCTATGGACCAAAGTTGGCTTAAGAAGACAATTAGTCTTCTTTGACTATTTTAAGAAAATTCAAGAAAATGGAAGAATTTTCTAGAGAAGGAAAGCAAGGATCATGTGGCCATACTTTTATTTTGAGGGACTTATTTATAAATATGGAAAATTGGTGGAAGACATGTATATATATATATGGGATGTCATCTTTTAATTCAAGAAATTGGACGAAAGAACAAAAACAAAAAAAAAAAAAAAAAGAGAGGTAGGGAGGTTCGGCCATGGCTAGTAAAATCTAGCCATGGAAAGTTAATGAGGAAAAATTATTTCCTCCTAATATTCTAGCTCATTTGGAGGTCCTCTACAACATGGAAGAGTTGTTGGAGCAAGTAGAACCCATATTCTTGCAAGGTTACAATTCTAGTCAAGTGTGAAGCTAAAGGAAAAAGGTAAGAATTCATCCTCTTTTATATATTATGGATGTTTGTGTATGTTGTGATATGGAAAAAAATGAATGAAATTCATGAGGATGGAATTTGTGTGGTTGCCGTGTATGTGTGGCATTGTCTAGTGATGATGGACAAGTTTTATCTAGTCTTTTGGTTGTTGGTGTAATGTATAGAAATGAATGAAAATGCATGGAACATGAATGTTGTATGTTGTGGCCGTATGGTTGTTGCATGATGTGGAAAGAGAATGAATTAATTGTTCTTAGTGTTGGTTGTCGTTGTAATGTATAGTAATGGATGAAAAATGCATGAACATATGCATGTAGTATGGTGGCCGAATATAGTAGTGTATGTGGAAGTGATGAATTAATTTTATTTAATATATCTTGGTTGTTGTATTGTGGATTCCATAATGAAAATGAGGACTTAATATGGTAGAGAGATGGAGTAGTAAATTAAATTGAATTCAATTGAATATAAATGGAGTGTTGTTGGTAAGATTGTTGGCATTGTTGTTGATAGTTTGGCCGGGTAGAATTTCCGGGATTGTTGTTGATTGAAATTGGCCGAGTTATATTCTCGGGGGTGGTATATTTACAGGGGAGATGCTGCCGAAATTTCGGCGGAATATAAGTGAATCTATTTGAGAAGTCAAGGCGAGCGTTGATTTAAGATTAAATTCCTAAAGTCTTATAACCAATGTTTGGTATCATGTGACCAAATTGTAGATTTTGGCGAAATTGGAACTTGAATTTGGAGCGGCGTACAAGGCGGAAAAGGTATGTAAGGCTTCACCTTCCTTCTTTGGCATGTCTTAGACGTATTAGGTTTGGATACGAGCCTCGGGGACGATCCTATTCCTAGAAATTTAAGATTGAATTTGACCTTTTTCATTCAATAGAATTGAATTAAATGTTCTATGAATAGTTGGAAAAAATTGAATAAGTGTTTAGAACTTGCACAAATAGGATTCGACTACTTTAAAAATTACATAAGTAATGTCATGGAAAGTATTATACATAAATTGTGTACGCCGCCTCATTAGACCCGAGGTGGGCCCATCGGTCCCGGATTTTCTTCATTGTTCCATTTACCAAACGATGAGTGTTGTAACCATTCTAATGGAAATCTTTCTATGATAACAATAACGAAGATAATAAAGAAGAGAACATGTTCAAGACGAGTATGATAAGAATGATTCCATGACTAAGAGTTTCGAGTTAGGAATTCGATATGGTATGAAAGTGTCCGGCAAGTTTTTGATTTCAATTTTATTTTATTATGACTCTATTTCCTAAAGATTCTAAAGTGTATGAATAAATGTTTTATAAGGCTTGTGATCTTATTCCATGCTTCTCTTAATGCCATTCTTCCTTGATAGTCTCGCCTTATAAGATTGGTTCCTTCAAGGTGCGGCAGGTGATCCTAATTATTCCATAACGTAATCGGAGGTTCTCGACCTTATGTCACTCCGATAAAGTTGTAGCTTTCACTTGGGCTCTCATGCATGCTTCATATTTACATATGATTTACTTTACGACACCGTGCCGTCCGACGGGCGGCCGGGCAGACACACCTGCCGGTGGGCGATTATACCCGGACGCGGGAGGCCTGGACGCGGGCTTATACACCGTTCCTATATGGACGGGCGGTTATACACCGATCCTACGGGGTCGGGTAGTTTACTTACATATATTTACATGTTTTTTTAAAAGCTAGCATGCATGGCATCCGCCCCAAGGGGCATTCAGATGACGGTTACTTCTTTATTCCGTGATGCCTTTCGAAAAGCGTTACACCGTACCTATATGGTCGGGCGTAGTCCACCGTACCTATATGGTCGGGCGATAGTCCACCGTACCTATATGGTCGGGCAGTAGTCCATCCGGATACCTATACGGTCGGCGATTTATACACCGCGCCTACACGGTCGGCGGGTTTACTTGCGGTATCTATATAGTACTACTTAAGAGGTAAAGTTAACGTGCACAATATCTATCATGACATACAAATGAAGTTACGGCTATATCACTCTCTTATGTTGTGTTTTATGTCTCTATTATGATTTCGTGATATTACTCATGCCTTACATACTCAAGACATTACTCGTCGACGCCTCTTTTGTGGGCGCTGCGTTTCATGCCACGCAGTCCACTCGACAAGTAAGAGCTATTGTGTAAGACGTTCATTAGAGTTGGTAGACTCCATTTGTACGGAGTCCGCCGAGTCGATTATATGTCTTTGTGCGACGCTTGTTTGAAGTTAGAGACTTTGCGAACGAGTCGTGGGTCTAGTGTGTCGATTTTGAAAATGGTTCCACCAGCCGATGCATTTTTATTATACATTATGTTACAGAGCCCTTATGTTTACAGATTGTGTTTAATTGGAAACGACAAAAGATTTTGAAAGTTTTACTATGTATTTTATTTTTGTTTAAGCTAAGAATCCAAAGAAAGTATGTATGTAATAAGAGTCAGCGGGTTCACTCGGCTCCGAATATGGGGTCGGGTGCCCATCACACCCTAGTAAGATCGGGGTGTGACATTCGATTTCCAACATGACTATTTTACTTATCTTTTGGATTATGACAATGATTTTATGCATATGATTCCTCACTACTCTGTTCGTGCATTCTGTTATATCCTTCGCCGAGTCCCGGGCCGGTTCTGTTGTCGTGCGCATTATGATGTACTCCGGTGTTATGCTGTATTCATGGTTCACCGAGTTCCTCGTTCGAGGGCCGGGTTCCACTTATATTTGGTGTGATGCTGTGTATGGCGATATGCTGTGTATGATATGTGACGGAGATTCGGAGATTTGAAACTTTCTGGTGTTATGCTGTGTTATGGCGCCATCGACAGGCGGGCGACCATATTTTCTGTGCCCTATGCATGACTGGTATTTTGAAAGTAAACATTTTGATACTTTTGGATATGTACTTACTTTCCATACTTCTGTTTCGACTATTACTCAGATTTATTACTATATCTTCTGCTTTGCATACTCAGTACATATTTCGTACTGACCCCCTTTCTTCGGGGGGCTGCGTTTTATGTCCGCAGGTACAGACGCACAGTTTGGTGATCCATCTGTTTAGGACATCCTCTTCTGCTGTCGGAGAGCTCCCCTTATTCCGGAGCCTACTTTTGGTATATATTCGTTCGTTGCATTGTACATATTTGTTCAGGGGTACGGCGGGGCCCTGTCCCGTCATATGATTCTGTATGTCTGTTTAGAGGTCTGTGGACATGTTTGTGGGTTGTGCCTACTTCTGTACAGTTGTGTTTGTATATGTTGTGTTTGGGCGATTCCATTCGCCGTGGCGGCCTTGTCGGCCCGCATATGTATATATGTTGTTTTGTTGGCCCTGTGTGGCCTTTGTTGGTATTTTCTGCGTGCAGGGTTATTTTGGATAGTCCGTAAAACAAAGGAAACTCTGTCGAAATTTTTCTGGAAATTATATAAATTTGAAACCCAGCCTTGTCGGCTTCTGTTATATACCTGGATGTGTTTGATATAATTTGAGATAGCGTTTGATATTTACACGTATATAAGCCATCTGTGTGTGGCCCCGTTTGGTAGGTGTGTTTGGGTGCCCAGATCGGGCACTAGTCACGGCCTACGGGGTTGGGTCGTGACATAAAGGATCGGGATCACTCACTATAGGAAGTGATTCACTTGCATTTGCATCTTCTTTAGGGATATGGGTGGAAAGAGAAGTCTCCCTTTCTTGTCCACTACATACTTGTATCGTTCTTTCCCTATGGAACCCTATGTTCTTGGAACCAAGGATTTCCCAAACACAAGTAATAATCATCTATAGGAAGCACATCACACCAAACCTCCTCCTTATATTCACCATGAGAAAAGAATACCTTCATGCTCTTGTCAACCAAATACCCTCTTTGATCATAGCAAGGGTCCTGTTTCTTCACCCAAGGCATCCTCAACCATTCAACTACTTTAGGGGTAATGTAGTTTCCATAACTACCACTATCAAGCACAAGAAAACATCCCTCACAACCAAAGGCACTAACTTTTGTTTCAAGGATTTTCCTTCTCGGGCCACTATTTCCTTGAAAAGCATTTCCTCTACTTCTATTATCTATCAATACTCCTCTCTGACCTTCAACGTCATAACCATATTGATAACATGGCTTACTCGTAGTGGGATAAGAAACATGATTCATTGTATTTCTCGATGTATGAAATGTATACCCTGTTCTCCTTCTAGGACGACTCCCACTTGGTCCAACCCACACGCTTATACCACCTTGCTTGGGATAGGAACTTTCACAAGGCGATGCACGTGAGTGTCTACTAGAAGACTCTTCATAAGATTCATGTTCAAATTCGCTATCTTCACGGACATATTCACCACAAATCGCATAATTATAAGGTTCACGTTCTTCACAACATCCTATTTCATGAGAATCTTCACCAATTGGTTTATAAGGTATGTGTAAGGAAGCAATATACCTCAATTCACCTCCACATCCATAGTGTGTAGTATGAAAATCTCTGTAGCCTTCATCTTCACCATATAATTTATAATACAATTCTTATACTCCTTCGTCTTCTTCGTAAGATCCATTAGAATCATTCGCCCCATATTCACTTCCGGAGTAGTAATAATCTTCACCACCATCTCGATCATGGTCATATGCCACATCATCTCTTCCATAGTCTCCATCACTACCATAGTCATATCCTCCATTACTAATGGCAAAGCCTTCCATGTCATTATCACAGGATCCGAGGCTATAAAAGACATGATTCCTTATATCTCCTCTCCTTATGTCTCCTCTTCTTGTACTTACAAAAACTTAGCAAACAATGTTAGTAGTAAAATTCCTCATGTTACTCGTGTTTGCATTCAAGCCTTACCTTACTCTAGTGTCCTTCCGAAGTTGGCAACGAACCCTTATCCAAATCAATTCACAGGGTTGCTAATTCTTTGTGCAAGAATAGATTCTTTTTAATTGAAAGATGGATAACTCAAAACAAGCAGACCAGAGCCAATGAACTTTCAACGAAGTTAAAACGAGAAAAGCTTGAAAGAATTAGTACGAAAAGAATTCGGACTCAAGAACTAGGTAACAACCAAGTAAGGATAATTATTAGTTGTTAACTATCTTGGAGAATCAAAGAAATGAGAGGAAAGTGAAAGGAATCGACTCAAATATACGGTACACTTGCCTCCTTATAGGGCTTGTGATTGCAGAATACGGTGGAATTTGTAAGTTATACGGTCCGTATTTTACCTTCACGGTCAAGTTTTACGGTTGGATTGGAAATTGTACGGTGGAGCTTGGAGATTATACGGATCGTAATACCTATACGATCCGTAATACTAGACATATTACATAAGCAGAATGTTGAAAATCTTAGGCTCCTCTATAGTGAGCTTATAGGGGGTGTAAAACTTTATATGGTCCGTATTATTGGACTCCATTTCCCAAACAGTGAACTCAAATTAGCTATCCAATTGACGGTACAGGGATACAGTCTGTTGAATTTTATACGGTCCATACAAAGGGCCGTATATTGCCGCAAATGCCCACGTCTTGTACTTGTTTCCTCAGACTTTAGGCCGGATTTTCTAATTTTAGTGACTTGAATGGGGCCAAAAAACATAGTATTTTCCTTTTTGGGGGTAGAAAAACACTTTTCCACAACTTTGGTTGGAAATATTTGGATCAGACACTCCTTTTTGTCACCTACTTCCTTATGAATTTATGAAGATCCTCAAGAAAACCAGTAACAATTCAAATTTTCTACCCCTTCAATTCCAATTCAATTTGATCCCAAAATTCGGATCTAGCTTCCCCTCAACTTAGAACAAAGCTCACTCCAAATTAGAACCAATTCAACACCGAATCAACAAACCCAATTTTTTATTCTTCAAGTTCTTCAAAAACTTCAAGTTCAACAATGGTGATTGAGACAAAACTTCTCCAAATGCTCCAAAATTTTAGATCTAAGTAGATTTGACCTCAAGGAACTCAAATCTACAATCAAAATCATTCAAATCCAACAACAACACATAAATTTTGTATATTTTTGAATTTTCCAGATATTTTTGGGATTTTCAAGATAGGATTAAGAATTGTAGGAACAATCCTTTAGCCTAAACTCTAATATAAAATATACGATTCGACTTGGGATAACCTGTCCATATGAGTATCTCTTCAATCATCCAAAACCTTGCCCAATGAAATAACAAGTGTAGTATTTATACTACTTACGCTAAAGATGACTAGGCTAGCTATTACAAAAATACCCTTAATGAAGTAAGGGCCTTGTTTGGTCCTCTTCATGGATGATGGCTTGACTTTAAAGAATAGCCCCTTTGCATGAATAGCCACCTTTCGGCCTTTAACTACCCAAGCTTGCAATTGTAGCCACACATCAAACATTTGGGTTTCTTTAAGAAGCAAGCTTTGGGCTTTGGGCTTTAGGCTCTTGGTCTCTTGAACTATTCTTCCCTGCTATATTCCATAGCTTGAAGGCCCTCTAATGTCTCTCTTCAAGTGCTTCCATATCTTCATTCTCCATGAACATGGATACTATAGCTTGAAAGTCATTGCCTTGGCTACTAGTACAAGTTCGTGGAGAAGTTTGAGCAATTGAGGCCCCTGATATCGTATCACAGTGTAGAGATTCAGAGGCGGACGAACCATGTGGATGAACAGGTTTGTGAACATGTTTCAGCTCAAGTCCTACAATAACTAGGATTTATAGTTTTATGGTAAAGGCTTGGCTGTCAAGATTGTAGGATTCCTTGCCATAATTTAACAAGGTTCTTAAGAATCCTACAAGGACAATGAAGTCGATTCAAAAGGTAAGAATCCTAGTTCAACATAAACCCTATTATAACTCATGGGCCTACTCAAAGAAGGTTTTTACGTTTGACAAATTTTTGTGCATTCAATGCAATACATATTCAAATTTTACCATGAAGAAGGTTTGCGCAACCACAAAGAGAGATTTCAGAATATTGAGCGACCAATGAAGATATCAAGAATATTCAGAATCAAGGCGTGTGTCCCTAGTATGAGAAAAAGAGTGAAGAAGCTATAGAACAGAGTTTATGTTTTACAGTTCTTGAGTCTAGAAAAATTAATTTAGGTTGGTTATCGAGTTGTATCTTTATCGATTTTCATAGAAGCATATAATTAGATACAATACATTGTAAATTCAAATTCAAGTTGTAGTTCAACTTGAAGGTTGCCAGCTAGTCAAATGTTGATTAGTAAGATAACGATTAGAGGTTAGTTCCTAGGTTGCAGAGTTTGTAACTTCAATTTGCATAGCCTCACCGTTGTAGTGGAGTTTTGGGGAAAATCCTTCAGAGGTATAGGTTGAGCTTTTTATCGCCCTTGTGAGCCTGGTGGTTTCCACGTAAAAGTGATGTGTTCTTTACTTACCCGTTGCTTATATTCTGCAAGACGCTAGCATAGAACAGGTATAGTAATGTGCTCCATCCTATAGGCGAAAATTGGATACTACATAGGATAGGAAGTAAGTCGTGTAAGTTAACACAACTGAAGGCTGTGAACCACACCCTGAAGGGTGTACAGTCGATGATGACGCTACTACAAATCTAGTTGACTTATCCATACAACCCTATCCTCTGCTCAAACAATTACTCATAATATGGTCGGGAAGCCCACATGCTTAACACGTATTCGAGGCTAAACAACACAATCCAAAATTTCCCTTACTGCAATTATTACAATGCAATGGAGGTGGCCTCGACTTCCTCCCTCTTTTCTCAAGGCTAAAAAAATTAGAGACTACTTTATAGTGAAGTAAGATAAAAGGATTCTCGTATAAAGGCAAACCAAGTTCGATTCAACTTCTACAACCTTCTACGAACTCGTATGAGTATATAAGGTATGTATTTGTTAAGAACTCACGGGATGGTGATCAGAAGCCGTGAGTTTAGGTTGTAATAGTTTTGTAAACTGATTAAAAGATGTTTTCATGTGATATGGAGATCGATGGGGGTATGTTAGCTCGAATAGAGATTGGTTGTAGTTCAAAGTCGATCGGTTATGGAGTACACCATTATATATTGCTTCGGGAGCTCGTCGCTCTTTTATTGCTTGATGCTAGTGTTGGTATAGCTGTAGTATGTTGTTGGGCTTTGGTTATGCTAATGTTAGCCGATTATAACTGGTTAAATACTGGTCGGTAGGATTGAGTTGTTGTAAGTCATTTAAGGGCTGATTTAAGGTACGTAAGGCTATCCCTTGACTCGCGCTGCAGCACAACATGCATTTATTATTTCCTACATGACTATGAAGTTCAGAGTTTATAAGCATAGTGAAACCATGATATAAGTCTCACGAATCCCTTTATAAAGGTTAGATGTACAAAATTAGTTGTTATTCAAGCGTTTTACTCATACAAGAAGTTCTAAGTTTCTATGATAGGATTAGTGTTTCCCTTAAGTATGACGATGTTGGTAGCTTACAGAATACGATTAGAACTACTTATAGAATGTGGTTTAAGATAAATGGTGCCTAGGATGAAGTGCATGATGACTTCCACGCATTAGTTGAAAAGTTGCATACCCTTTTGATAAAGTAAGGTGCGTTGAGAGCTTTAGGTTCATAGTAATTCACTGACCTAAATGGTATCGAAATAGTTTCTCAGATTCTTATGAGTTTACATTCGAATGTTGTTTTCAAGTATCATAGACTTTCTATTTGTACAAAGGATGGACCTATTCTTATTGTTACTGATTTCTCGATAACCGAGTCTCTTTGTAAGTATTGTGTTCTTATTATTGAATAGTTTTCCAGAGCTATCATACCACTTTTGTTACCAAGTTCTTATAAGAGATCTAGTGTTTAATATTACTAATTCCACTTATTTATAAGTATTGTTAAAGGGCTATATAGACCGTACTTAAGACGAATGTTGCTGATGGTTTCTAAGGTATTGTTGCGGGGCTTTAGAGCGTTATATAAGATGAATCAAGAGAATACTTTCAGATGTTCATCGATGGGTCATAGGTTCTTTAAGGATGAATTGTACAAATTTCTCCTAAAGTATCTTTCATGGATTATAGTTCCAACTTAAGGTAAATCACGTCAATTGTTCCAGATTATCAATATCTAATTATAGTACGTCGTTTAAGATGAATTATATCAATAGCATCAGTTGTTCGGTGATACATTATAGTCCCTAGTTAAAATGAATCATATCAATAGCTTATGCCACCTTTATGTGATTAGAGTAGCCTATTTAAGATGAATGATAATGATGGCTTTCAAAGTACCACTAATGGATGATAGTGTTACATAAGTTAAATCAGATTGATAGATAGTTACGGGTTACAGTCATAGCAGTGTTGATTGTTATGTAAGCTAGATCGTAGATGGGCTGTAAGTTCTAATTAGTTTGAATCATGTTGATAGCCTACAAAGTGTAAAAAAGAGGTTTTGAAGGTTTTCTAAGATGAATGATTCTTAGGATAAATTATGTGACAGTTCTTACATTATAGTTGAGAAGTTACATACCTTTAGAGGGAAAGCAAGTACGTTAATGAGTTACGGGATATAGAGCGTAATGTGAGTTGAAACAGATTAAGGAATCTAGATTACCCCTATTGAGTTGTAGAGTGTCCTTTAGGACGAGTCATGTTAATACAGAGATTCATGAGGTTTCATAAGAGTATAACAGTCCACGAGATTAGAATATATGTAAAGACGAACTAAGATGACATAGTTTAGCATGATCCTCCTCGTCGGTGATATGATTCAGAAAGATAGAACATAAATTTGAAGAATATCAAATGAGAATAGTAGAAGGGCAAGAAAATATGTCTAAGTTATATTCATTTCCTCAAGTATGAAGTACTATACGTCCCTCCCTATATGTGACTTGCATTCGGTGGGTTGAGTATGACTTCTATAAAAGTACAGTTGTCTAAAGATTAGCGAACAAGTTAGAGAAGTATGAGACGAGAATCAAAAGAAAGTAAGAGTGTAGATCCGTATCGTGTTCCTCCACATGAAGTCTAGTCATATGTTCTTTACTATCTTTGAGTTCCACCGAAATAAAATAAAAAAAGGAATACAGTCTTCCACTCATATATAGTTGGTCTCCTCAGGTGATCTCATGTCTATTGCTTCACCCTTCCTATGGTTACAGAGGACTCTATTGGTCCAGCAAAAAAGTCATGTTTCTTTTTCCAAGTGATCATTATGTTCCAAATGTATCGAGTGAACCAGAGTTATAAGTGTACGACCTCATAAGAATCTCGTGAAGTGTTTCCATAAGCTAATGAATATTGATCCCCTGAGTGCTTACTGTTTATTTACATATGTCTGTTGTATGAGAAGTCATTTGCATTTGCATCATGTTCATTGCATGTTCAGAGAGTAAATGCCCTATGGACGGACTATGATACGCAAAGGTGCACAGTTCTTCAGAGATTATATGCCCTATGGACGCACTATGATACGTATAGGTACACAGTTATGGTCGACTATGGACGGTCTGATGAAACGCATAGTCCAGCATAAATTTAGTGGGTCTTATGGATGATCTATAAAATGCATAGGTACCACCTCAGAGCACTCCATATGCACAACATTGCATTGATATTATATGTTGCATTCCATTCAGCCTCGTATGGCACACATGTTCTACAGAAAGTAAAGAAAGAATCTAATGTAAAGGGATCCCAAGTATTATAGTGAACAATCCCAGAACTTCGCTCCACATAGTGACCTAAAGGTAAAATTAGAAAGATCCTAAAGAAAGTTCAAAAAAATAGAAGTACAGTAAGTTTCAATAAGTGTCCTTATAGCGAGTTTCAGAGCCTTCAATTGTATTTGCTCGATTGCAGTTGAGTTGTAATTTCTATGATCTTTAATTTATTGTATATGTTTCATGTCTGCCTTACGTAATCAGTACAATCATTTTGTAATGACGCCCTTTGACTGTGGGCGTAACATTTGTTATGTTTCACATTGTAGGTTCAAATATACAGGATGGCATGCATTCTTTATAGATGATACAGATGTTCAACAAGATAGTATAAGCTCCACTTCCCTCTGTAGCTGAGTCAGGTCTAGTACTCTTATTGATGTTAGAGATTACGGGTAGGTGTTACATCTTGACTTTGGTGTACGTTGAAGTTCCTCCTTTAGCTGTTTGTCGTAGGCTCATATTAGGAATCATTTGAGGAGTTGTGCATGAGGCCTATGGGTCCATCTTGAAGTTATATAAGTTCTTATACATGTTTGGAGAAGGGTACAAATGTTTGACGTCAATTGAGTCAGAAAGAATACGTTTCATCAAAAAATCGAATTAAGGCTATTCCACGGCCATTTCCAAGGATCGTGAATCATTTCAAGGACCGTGAAAATATTATTTGGCCATCGATGGTTTGGTGGACCATTGGTGGTTCACCGGAACAGTCCCACAGACCATTTCATAGTCTGTGAAATATTTAACGGTCATGAAAATTGTCCATGAAAGTGAGGCGGTGAAGATTGTTATTGGCTTATAAAATGATTCCCACGACTTGAGGCTCATTTGCCTCTTTCAAACAGAACCCTAATGACCCTCTAAAATCAATCAAGCCATCCATAAGCATCCCAAACCATTACAAGAGAAGATCAAGCTTTAAAACCTTAACTAGTTCATAGAAGGTGCTTGTACTTGCTTCTAGTAGAAGTTGTGGTAGCTTAACCTTGAAGTAATTTGTGTGGGATGAAGTTCTTCAAGCTACAAGGTATGTTCATTATTTCATCTCTTATGTTGAATTTATTTGGAGGTTTAACAAGTCCTAAAAAGATGAAGAGAATCATGGTGGAAAGGTCATAAGGTATTGTGTTGAAGTTGTTGAATATGGACTGATTTTGAAAGGAAGACTTGTACTGATTTGAGTCTATCTTGAATGTAACCTCTTGGATATGTTGTTGTTGTTGATAATGTTTTGGAGTTGTTTTGCAGTTGGATAGAAGTAGATAATATAGGGGAAATGCTGTCTGAATTCCATTAACTCACCTACTAGTTTAACTTGACCTTATAAGTGTTTGTTAACCTAACCCTAGTGTAAATCATCTTGAATATAGATTTCCAAGCTCGGGAAGATAGACGTTGAGTGGTTAAGTAGACGACGAGGTAAGTAAGGCTAACCTTTCTTCATTTTGGCATGTCTTAGTATGAAGCAAAACGTAAACTGAAATCTCTTCATATTGAGTTCTACTCACGGAGGTTATATTGTCTCTATATTGATTGTCCATTCATCTTGTTGTCTTTAAATATGTCTCAATATGAGTCTTAAGTCTCAAATAAATCTCTTGAGATTGATATGGATATCCATAACGTAATTGGGAGGATGAACAGCTTGAAAGTCACTACGAAGAGGGTTCCAAGTCTTATAAGTCCTATCATCCATTACTTACTATATACACATACATATATTCATATAAAAGATGATTTTTCTAGGAAATGGGAAAGGGAAAGGGAAAGGAGTTATTTACGCAAACCACCTGATCAGCTGGTATAAGATGATAATGATGCTCGAAGGGGCCAGCTATGATATGGAGCCTGATGGGGCGAACCTTGATGGAGCGAATGGGTAAAGGCACATATATATAATCATGTTTTCAAAGGTATAATATGCATATTTATGGCGATCAGTGGGAGGTCATGGTACAAATGGGTTCTTGTATCCCTTTTCGATTCATGTCTTACTATTATGTTTCATTTCTGCCTTACATATTCAATATATTTTCCATACTGACACCCCTTTTCCTGGGGGTGCTGCATTCATGCCGCGAAGGTTCAGGTAGACGTGTCGAGGACCCTCCTTCTTAGGTAGCCTCGGATTCTAGTGTTTTGATTGGTAGGCTCCCTTTCTTTGGAGTTCTACCGAGCCTCGATGTCTACATGTATATATATCATTTTGGTTATGGGTACATCGGGACCCTGCCCCAACTTATGCATATGTTATCTATGTCAGTTTAGAGGTCTTGCAGACTATGTCCTGTGTTGGGTCACCATAACATGATTACGTAAATTTTGGAGGCCTGGTCGGCCCGCTATTGCGTACATCTTTTGGTTTGATTTACTATACTACATGCTTCATTTCCATTTTAGGGATGTCATTTATGATGGCCTAAATGGCTCGAAAATATGGTTAATAATAAGATGGTCAGGCATGCTCGATTAAGCGGGGCAGGGGGTGTTATGACCCAACTAGGGGCCATGACGGGTACCCGGAGCTGACTACCGAGCACCACTTACTATGCTAGTTGTCATACTCAACCTGGGCATATATCACTTTCAACATAAACTTATCAGGAAACAATCCCCAACACCTCCCAAAACATACATAGGCACAGGCGAATAAGGCTACAAAAATTATGTACAACATATACACTAAAGATGTCTTACAACATCTACCACCCACGCATAAGTACCTACAAGCCTCTAACGGAAGACAGAAATCATAAGGACGGGACAGGACCCCGGCATGCCCCAATATATACACAAAAGAATGTACCAATGAGTTGCACCTCCGGAGTAGTGGGGTGCTCCTGTAAATCTGCTGAGTAAGCTCCTAAACGTCTGTACCATCTCCCTGTCTACCTTTGGGCATGACCACAATGTCCATAAAATAAAAGGACGTCAGTACGAACAACGTACTGAGTATGTAAGGCCTATATGGTAACATAATAAGGAAATATAGAAAGCATAAGAAGAAAAGATAACTGTAACTGCTTGCCTCTTACGGCGGAATCATACATGCTCACTTTTACCTTTTAAAACCTATCACATATATATATAAAGCATCGAATCCAATACATCATTAGCCAGCGTCCGGGGTAACCATCTCACGCCACCCACTAATGGTTCCTGCCCATGCCATATAGACATGGTGTAGTAAGCCGCCCGGCCATCTAGGCACGGTGTAGTCATCATTATATCCCTAACATGAAGCATGCATAAAAGCTCAAGAAAGAACTGCAACTCTATCGGAGTGACGTAAGGTCGGGAACCTCCGATTACATTATGGGACACCATCATCGCTACGCCTCGCCTTGAAAGAACTAGTATCATGAGGTGAGGCAACAACAAGGAATAACATCAATGAATCGTAAACATAGGATTCTCAAGCTCATGAAGGCATCATTATCATTATCACTATCATAGAACATATCTCATAAGAAGCTCTTAAGGATCTTTAACTTTCATCTTTAGGGAGGTAAGAAGGTCATGGGAATATAGGGAAGAATTTACAATGTAAGAATCATGCCTTGAAAGAAGGGGAATAGGCTCACATACCTTTACGTCTCCTCAACTTTATCGTTTAGTTGTTTGCCTTTCAAGCTCCCAATTCTACCTTCAAGAGAATTTGTACTAAGATTAGACAACCGGAAACACGCTTAAGCTTAAGCTAAAAAAAACTAAGAGATAATGAAGATTTGAAGACATTTCCTTTGTTTCGACAACCTCCTCCGTTAAATAAGACAACTCCCAAACATCAATAAGAACACCCATAATACCATAATCAATAGATTCTTTAAGTTAAACATTGTTTACTTCTCAAACCCAGCTTCAAAATCATCCATAACCACAACTATAATACAACATCCTATTCATCCTCATATATTACTCCTTTAACATCATTTGTATTATTCCCCACATGATTGTACTCATAACATGTCAAGAATTATAATTCATATCAAGTTATTATTCAAGAATATCACTATACTCTTCTTCCTTCCACAATCCAAGTCTTTCAACCACTCAGTATTTTTAATAACATGAATTGAACATAAAACTCACCATTAATGATGTAGAAATGGACTTTGGATGACAATACTTCCCTTGGAGAAAAACCCCCACTTCACTACAAAAGAACTTCTTGATCTCCACAAACCCTAGTGAGCATCCACACACTTGATTGTACTAATCCTTGGTGTTTAATCCTTTATTTCCCTTGGATATATCATAATATGATGTGAGGAATATTCTAGAGCTTTCCAAACTTAGAGAGAAAATGAAATCTAAAAATTATGGACAAGGGTCGTCTATTGCTGAAACTAGAAAATTCCAAAGAGGCGGTTCGACGGCCGGGTCGACGGTCCCGTCGACATGTCAACGGTCCGTCGACTGGCTCTGTCTATTCATGCCTGCAGATACCTGATCGCAGAAATGTAGGGACTGTACACATCGACGGTGTCTGTCGCGCGATGACTTATGCTATGAGACTTTTCCGATTGGCTCGATTTCGCCTATTTGATCCGTTCAACTTATAGTCCTATAAATTACCAGGAATACCTGCTGGTACACTTGTACACGGTGTAAGACACTCTCTGCCTTAACTTCCTCTAACGAGCTCTCCTCTCTCTCCTCAAGTATCTTTGGAATCTTAATTAGAATCATTAAGTAGCCGTTTGGCCATAAAACTTATTCACTTTTTTTCAGAATTTTTTTCACTTTTTTTTACTTTTGGGCGTTTGGCCATAAATATTCGGAATACAACTTGAAGTTGTATTCCGGAATACCAAAAACAAGAAAAACTTATTTTTCAATTTTTTTTCACTTTTTTTACAACTACATTTCACAAAAAACTACAATTTCAAAAACTATGGCCATACACAACTCCAACTTCAAAAATTCCAAAAAAAGTGAATTTGTTTTTGGTATTTATGGCCAAACGGCACCTAAGTATCCCTTCTTACTTGTTGGGACACCATAAACACCTTAACTTGCGTTAGTCTGGTTATCACGCAACAACCCGAAATTTCGAGGTGTAACATTCGCCCCCCTCCCCCCCCCCCCCCCCAAAGAACATTCGTCCTCGAATGTTAAGTTCTCGGGGATTCTACAGAAATTTTACCAGAGTTTTCCCTGTAATTTGGCACTACCATCTTGTCACAGCACCTCAAAATAACATCACCTTGCAGGGCCATAATAGCAGCAGCAAGAAAACATGGCCACACACGACCCAAAAAGCAATGAAAGGAGCATTTAATACCTGGGAATAATAACGTCTCATCTTAAATCTCTTCCGGGGGTGGAAATAAATGTGGATATCTGATCTTCATTTTCTCTTCTGCTTCCCAAGTCATTTCCTCTATGTTATTATTTCTCCACAAGACTTTAACTGTGGCTACTTCCTTATTTCTGAGTTTTCGCACCTGCCTATCTAATACAGCTATGGGCACCTCTTCATAAGCCAACTTCTCGGTAACTTGAACGTTATCTACTAGCACGACTCTGGAAGGATCTCCAAGCACTTGCAGAGCATCGACACGTGAAAAACTGGATGAACTGATTCAAGTTCTGGAGGTAAATCTAGCTTGTAGGCCACTTTGCCCACCTTGCGTACAATATTATAAGGCCCAATATACTGGGGACTAAGCTTGCCCTTTTTACCGAATCTCATTACACCTTTCATCGGCGACACTTTTAGGAATACCCAATCATTAACTTGGAATTCTAAATCTAGTCGACGGTTGTTCGCATAAGATTTTTGGCAACTTTGGGATGTCAACAATCGATCTCGAATAACCTTGATCTTTTCCACATCTTGTTGAATCAACTCCGGACCTATTAACTATCTACACATGCCCGCAACATATCTTTCAGAGTCTGAATAGTGCGTTCAACTTGTCCATCGGTCTGTGGATGAAATGTTGTTCTGAGTCTCACTTGAGTTTCCAAACCTTCTTGGAAAGACTTCCAGAATTCAGCTGTAAATTGTGCTCCTCTATCGGTGATAATAGACATTGGGACCCCATGAAGTCGCACTATCTCCTTAAGATACAACCTTGCATAATCTTTTGCTGCGTATGTAGTCCTGACTGGGAGAAAAAGAGTTGATGTTGTCAGTCTGTCTACAATTACCCATATGGAGTCATACTTACGCCGAGAATAAGGCAAACCTACAATGAAATCCATGTTGATCAATTCCCATTTCCAGGTTGGAATTTCCATGGCTTGTAACAATCCTCCAAGCTTTTGATGCTCAATTTTCACTTGTTGGCAATTTGGACACTGAGCTACCAATTCTGTTATAACCTTTTTCATTCCATTCCACCGATATATTGACTTAATATCATGGTACATCTTTGTCGCTCCTGGTTGAATAGAATAACGGGCATAATGAGCTTCTTCCAGAATCTGACGACGTAGTCCTGCCATATCTGGCACACATAGCCTGCCTCGATACCTGAGAACTCCATCTGCAGAAACTTCAAATGGTGACTTCTCTTTCTCAGGAAATGTATCTCTATAGTGACTCAACTAGGGATCTTCATATTGGCACTCTCTCACCTCCATATCTAAGGATGAAGAAGCTGGGTTATGAACAGCAAACCCTGCACTACCCGAGTCGATTAAACGAACTCCTAGGCTGGCTAACTGATGGAGCTCACGGACTAGTTCTTTCTTCTCTGGTTGAATGTCACATAAATTGCTCATGAATTTGCGGCTAAGAGCATAGACCACCACATTACCTTTTCTCGGATGATATAATATACTCACATCATAGTCTTTTAACAACTCCAACCATCTCCTCTGCCGAAGATTCAACTCCTTTTGCTTGAAAATATATTGGACACTCTTATGATCTGTATAGATATCAACATGAACACAGTAAAAATAATGTCTCCATATCTTCAAGGCATGAATAACCGCCGCTAATTCAAGATCGTGAGTCGGATAGTTCTGCTCATGTTTCCTCAACTGCCTGGAGGCACAGGCTATAACTTTCCCGTCTTTGCATCGACACACAGCCCAACCCGACACCGGAGGCATCACAATAAATCACATACCATTCTGGTCCTTCCGGAAGCGTCAAGACTGGGACTGAAGTCAATCTGTCTTTCAATTCTTGGAAACTACGTTCACAAGCATCAGTCCATTGAAATTTTATTGATTTCTGAGTTAATTTCATCAACGGTGCAGAAATAGAAGAAAATCCTTCCACGAACCTTCTATAATAACCTGCCAATCCCAAAAAGCTTCGAACCTCTATAGGTGTTGTAGGCCTTGGCCATGTCTTCGCAGCTTCAATCTTCTGAGTATCAACCCGAATGCCGTCAGCTGAGATAATATGACCCAGAAAAGTCACAGAATTCAACCAAAGCTCAAATTTTGAAAATTTTGCATATAATTCTTGAATCTTAAGAATTCCAAGGACAATACGTAAGTGATCTACATGCTCTGCTTCTGATCGAGAGTATACCAAAATGTCATCAATGAACACGATCACAAATAGGTCTAGAAAAGACCTGAATACATTATTCATCAGATTCATAAACACTGCCGAAGCGTTAGTTAAGCCAAACGACATAACCCAAAATTCATAGTGGCCATATCTGGTTCTGAAAGTCATTTTCGGATTATCTTCTTCTCTAACTCTCACTTGATGATACCCCGACCTCATATCAATCTTGGAAAACCAGTTGGCACCCTGTAATTGATCAAATAAATCATCAATTCTCCGAAGTGGATATTTATTCTTGATTGTCACCTTGTTCAACTATCTATAATCAATGCACATTCGTAGGGAGCCGTCTTTCTTTCTTACAAACAAGACAGGTGCTCCTCATGGTGATGAAATAGGCCTAATAAATCCTTTCTCAAGCAAATCCTCCAATTATGCCTTTAGCTCTTTCAATTCAGCAGGAGCCATTCTGTAAGGAGGTATAGAAATAGGTTCGGTGTCCGGCAGCACATCAATGGTAAAATCAATTTCTCATTTTGGTAAAAGACCTGGAAGTTCATCCAGAAATACATCTGGAAACTCATTTACTATCGGGACAGATTGAAAAGTTGGCGGCTTTGCTTCGGTGTCATAAACTCGGACTAGGTGATAAATATAGCCTTTAGCGATCATCTTCCTTGCCTTAAGGTAGGAAATAAACCTACCTCTTGGGGATCTTTGTGTTACCCTTCCATTCAAGCATTGGTTCACTCGAAAATTGGAGACGAACTATTTTCGTCCTACAATCCACATTAGCATAACAAGAGGCCAAACAATCCATGACCATAATCACATCAAAATCTAATATTTCTAGTTCAATAAAATCAGCTATAGTCTGGCGATTACATACCACAACTACACAATTTTTGTATACTTGTCTAGCTATTCTTTGGATTACAACCGGAGTAGATATGTTATATCCCGCATTTTGAGCAACGGGACAATATGAGTGAATTACGATAAGTTGGGGACAAGACTATCACGAGATATGAAGTAGAGACTTTTCTTTGCTTTAAAGGCTTAATTTGTGTATGATTTTATTGGCATGGAAGTGTTAAGGAAACATTAGGGGTCAAATTCTATTTTTAGAAAGTATTCTATTTTTGGAAAGTGTTTTATTTCATGAAAAACAAAAACAAAAACAAAAAAACAAAAAAAGGAAAAATGGAGGACCATGTGGCCGGCCACCTTGGTGTGGGCCAAGGGCCACATGGATGGCTATAAGGTGAAAATAAAAGATGACTAATAAGTCATCTTCCACACTTCAACACTTAAGAAATTTCAAGAAAAATCAAGAAGCTTGAGGAGGAGAAAAAAAAGGCCATATTCGGCCAAGCTCTTGCAAATTCAAGACAAAAATTAAGCCATCAAAAAAATTATTTCTTCAAGCAAACTTACTAATTGAAGGGTGCTTAGTAACGTGGAGTTGTTGTTTCCAAGTGATAGACTACTCGTTTTCATCCTTGGCCAACTTTAGGCAAGTTGAAAAGTTGTGAAGAAAGGTGAGTTTAATCTTGTGTTTATGTATTATGGATGGTTTATATGTGTTGTAGTATGCTAAAATGGATGAAATTCATGAAGGAAGTCATGTTGAAGTTCGAGGCCGTGTATATGGTGTTTGGCCGTGTGTGTGTGTGTTGTGTCAAAAGTAATGAATTAATTCTAGTTAGCATGTTTTGATTGTTGTAGTGTGAAGAAAAGAATGAAAATCATCTATATGTGTGTGTATGGTGTGGGCCGAATAGGGTCCCCTTTGTGTACATTGAGAATGAACAAATTGTCGTTAGTATTTTAGTTGTCGTCGTTATGGATTCTATGATGAAAAATGCAAGTTTAATGACTCAAAGTGATGTTGTGTTGGTTATGGGTTGATTTGGAAGTTAATGCGAATTTTATGTAACTTTTATAGTTATGGAAGATGTTATATCCTGTATTTGGAACGTTGGGACGATTCGAGTTGACTATGATAAGTTAGGGTAAGACCATTCCGGGATACGAAGTCGAGACGTTTGACCTTCGATTTTGTCGTAAGACCTAAGTGTGCATGAGTTTATTGGCATGGAAACATTTAGGAAAAATTTGGGACCAAAAGTGGAAATTTTGGAAGTTGAAAATTATTGGAAAAATGGGCCATGTGGCCGGCCACCTTTGGAGTGGGCCATGGCCACATGGTTGGCCATTAAGTGAAATAAAAAGATGACAAGGTCATCTTATCTCTTCATCTTCATCCTTAGAATTCTCAAGAAGCTTGGAGAAAAAGAAAGAGAGAAGAGAGAGGGGTATAGTGTTCGGCCAAGGAAAAAAAAAATATAGAAGATCAAAATCCTCTCCAAAAAAATATTTTCCTTAAGCTTTTCAACTCATTAGAAGGTGAAGAACAACAAGGAGTGGTTGTTGGAGTAGAAGAATCAAGTGAAGAAGGTAAGGACTAATCCTCTTTTTCATGTATTATGAATGGTTTGTGCATGCTATGGTATGTAGAAAATAAATGGAATTCATGAAAATATGCATATTGGGGTGTTGGGCCGTGTAGGTGTATATGTGTGGGAGTGATGAATTTGTTGCATGTAGTATGGTTTATGTGTGTTGTGGTATGTAAAAATGGATGAAAATCATGAAAACATGGATGTCAAAGTTGAGCCGTGTATATTAGTGTTGTAGCCGTGTGGTGTGTTGTGTAGTAGTAGTAATGGATTAATTGTATTTAGTATGTTTGAGTGTTGTTATGAAGTGTAGAAATGGATGGAAGTCATGGAAGTTGTGTGATGTTGATGTGGCCGAAAATGGACAATTTTGTATGTTAAAGAATGAACTTATATTAGGTGGTATGTATGTTGTGTCGTTGTGAATTCTATATTGATAATGAGCTTGTGATAACTCAAGTGGATGTTGTAAATGTTATGGCCTAATTTGGAAGATTTTGTGTATTTAGTGTAATTTTTATATTTATGGAAATGACATGGTTAGAGTGTGGATTGTTGGAGTAAATCATGATTTGAAATCGAGGAATGCGTTAGAGTTGAGGTTCTCGGGTTTGGGGACAATTTCGGGTGGATTGTTGGAAATATTGTGTGAATTGTTTAAAGAGTTCTTGAATATTGTTTGAATGGTTTTTGTTATATCCCGCCTTTTTGCATAATCGGAAAATTCGAAATAATTGTGATTTATGAGAAAGGAGGCCATGTTTGAATTTTTCTTAGTATGTGTACGTTGGTTATGGAAGTTGAATGTGGAAACACTGGAGAAGGCCTAAGGGCAAAATTGGAATTTTGAAAATTTATTTCGGGAATTGCAAAATATGATTCATGAAGAATTGGGCCAAAAAGAGAATAAGAAAATGAGGCCCAAATTGGAAAGGGTGGCCGGCCATGCTTGGCCCAAACCCACCAAATTAAGAAATTTTCCATGTGCCAAATATGTGGCCAATTAAAGGGGCAACTATATATATATGTCCCTCTCTAGAAATTTCAAGAAAAATCAAAAGAAATCAAGAAAAAAAAGAGAAGAGGAGCCGTCGGCCATAAGAGAGAAAGAGAGAAAAGAAAGAAGAGAAAATTCTTGGAGCCAAATCCTTTGGTTCAAAATTTATTTCTTGTGGGATTATTACTAAGTGCAAGATTATCTACAACTTGGTATAATTATCTTGGCAAGAGGATAGCTCTAGTGGCAAGTGAAGAACTTCAAGGAAAGGTAAGAATTTTATGCTTTTGTTATGTTATGGGAGGTGTATGTATGATGTAGTAAGTGGAAAATGAATGAAAAGCATGAAAATTTTGTGTGTTGGGGTTGTATGCATGTTGGCCGTGAGTATGCATATATATTGCATGACTATGATGACTTGAATTTATGTTGGAATCTTGTTGTAGTTATAGTAGAAATTGTATTGGAAGTGAAAGTTGTAAAATTCATGGAAGTTGGAAATTGTAGTGTGTGGCCGTGTGGTTTCATGTTGATGATGGAATGTGAATTAAATCCCATTAGTATGTCAATTGTGTATTGTGAAATGAATGGAAGAATAATGGTTCTTGTTATGGAAAAATTTGGTTGTTAAGTTGTTGTAGGAAAACATGCAAGTTTATTGTAACTTAAGTAAATGTGGAATGAAAGTAGTAAGATGCAAATTATGATTATCATTGATGAAGTTGGAAGATAGAAATAAGTTATGAACAAGTTTGCTAAAAGATTGGAAGTTGTGGGTGAATTATGCCTTTGGTAGGAAAGCGGTATATTGTGTATACCTTATGTATGTTTGGTGAAAAACGATATGATATGCCCCGAATTATGTTGTAGTAATCTTGATAAGTGATGAATGAGAAAATGGTAAGATTGGTTTGGAAGTGTAAGGTCGGAATGAAAGATGTTATGTTATGCCGGAAAGACGGCTAGTTAAGCCATATTATGTGTTTTGTGATACTTGTTGTTGTTATTGATGTTGTTGTTGGCTTGTTGTTGGTTAGTTAAGCCGAGTTGAATCTCGGGGGTGTCACATTTATAGGGGGAGGTCTTTGCCGGAATTTCGGTGGCCAAGTACTTAACCAAAGTTGAAATGTTAACTTGCATGAATAGTAACTGGTAAGAGTGACCATTTGCAGATTTCTGACGAAACGGGAATTGAGATTGAACGAGCGTAAGGCACTATCAAGGTATGTAAAGTCTTGCCTTTCATTCTTTGGCATGTTCTGAGTGTAGTAGGCTTGAAAGCGAGCCTCGATCGCACTTCTGCTTCTCATACTCTGAGATTGAAAATAGCGCAAAACCATTCAGTAATATTGATTCATTCTTTTGCCCTTTATCGGCAAAATTGCCCGTATGTGCCTAACTTCCATAAATGGAGTCGGAATACCCTAAGACGATCATGGGCGACTCCCTAAGGTTTATTATCCAAGGTTTACGTACTTTACTATGGTTGGGTCCGAGGTGGGCCCACAAAACCCGGATACTTCCGGTATGGCTCAAGTTGGTCTATTTCTGTCCGCTCTTCATGGGTACCTCTCGATTATGTTTCCGTCCGTTAACTAATAAGTATTATGACTATTTTCTGAATCTTGACATTATTCGACACGGACACTCGTTCGATATAATCTGCCTACTCTGATTTGATCTATTTTCTGAGCTATTTCAGTTTTATTAAGTCTGTATGTCGGTCTGTATGTATATGGTTTCTCATTAGTATGTTCGTGGATGCCTCAACGCTTCCTTCACTGCGCCCGGTCCCGAGGCACCGTGATTCGTGCACCTTCACCGCATTGTTCACCGCGTCCCTCGGATGTGCGGGCCGGGATCTGTACGTATTTGATTATGATGCGATTATGTGATATTACGAAGATGGCGCCCAGGATGGAATTTGATTTGACCGTTCGTCCACCGCGTCCCGTACTACGAGGCCCGGGATTACATTCATCGCGTCCCTTATTAAAGGGCCGGGATACGTCCGTATATACGATTCGGGGTCCGATATTTGATATGTACGTCTGTATATGCTTATGACTCTGCATGTATTCTATACATTACTTCGTATGTCAGTTGCTGGATCATGACTACGTTCGTCACACTTCGGGAAATACGATTCGACTCGATTCCCCGTTCCACATACATTTAAGATGCGGGGTTGCACCGAGAGTCCGTCGTCACACCTCTGTATCTCTGATCTGTATTGCCTCCGTCAGCCGCATTTCCTCAAATCTGACATATTATGATTACGTACGCTCCGTAAGTCTTACTCGACTATGGATCCGATTCTCGTCCGTTACGGTTTTACGTATTCGATTCGATTATGATTATGTATGTTACATTTCTTCTCTTTACATACTCGGTACACCTTCGTGCGACCCCCTGTTCTTCGGGGGCGTGTTACATGCCCACGGTACGTACGCGCCACAGACGCCGCCGATTTAGGTTATCGTCGCTTTTTGGAGCTCCTTTGATCGGGCCGATACTTTTGGTATATATACTCGTTGTCTGTTTGTTCGTATATGATCATTTGGGTACGGCGGGGCCTTGTCCCGTCTTCTGATTCTGTTCTGTATGTTAGAGCCTGTAAACATGTCCGTGGTTTTTGTGGTTGTCTTTGGTCGTGCACGTATGTTCGAGTTTGCGACTTTGTCTGTTATGATAGCCTCAGCGGCTAGTGTACAGATCTAATTATGTTTATGTACGTATATTTCTGCGCGATGTATTTTATATCTGTACGAATTTATGTATGTCTGACCGGAATTAGCTATTTGGCATGCCGGATCTGTTAGATAGGTACGTACGGGTGTCCAGTTAGGACACCAGTCGCGACCTACGGGGTTGGGTCGTGACAGTTTTGGATTGGTAATTGAGTATGTGTTAGTTTGATTACATGTTGGTTTGTATGTATGTAGTTGTAGTGAGCATAATTGGAATGTTGTTGGAATGTGTGGAGAAGAATTTTTTTATGTTCGAATGCGTTTCGAATTGATTGTGGATATTGTTGGAATGATTGTTGGTGTTGTTGTGTTGTTGAATTTGGCCGAGTTGAATTCTCGGGGTTGGTCTATTTTTAGGGGAAGTGCTGCCCAAATTTCTATAGAATTATGTGTTAGTTTGGAAATGAGCTTCTAAATGCTTATGGTTGACGTTGGTATTTATTGATGTTATGTAGATCTTGGAGAATTCGAGATATAGGTTTGATTTGGATTAGCGTTGTGTGCGAGCGAAGTATGTAAAGCTTAACTCTTCTTTCTTTTGGCATGTCTTAGTTGTACATAGGCTACGATACGAGCCTCGAGGAAATTCTATTCTCACAATCCGAGCATGTCTATGATTCGCGTTTGTCTCTCGGTATTCGTACGTTGATGTGAGAAAATATTGGCTTTGATGCTTTTTTGGAATAATTGATTTTTCTTAAAATTGCATAAAAGTTTGGTTTTCAAAAGAGTTTTATTCTTAGACGATGTTGAAACTACGAACTGCCGTAACTTTCACAGAAAGGCTCGGATCACCTCGATATCATCATGGGAGGTTGTATGGCGTGTGATGAGTATGTTTTCCATAGGCGGGCCCGGCTCGGGTCGACACTCGTCCGTGGGTCCCGCGACCTTCCTTTGTACATTTCTGATGACGTTTGAAAGAGTTTGGTATGACGATTTTTTCGATTCCCAAGTATGGTCATTTTACTTACCTTTTGAATCTATGATAATGATTTTATGCATATGGTTACTCACGACTCGCTCGTGCGTTTTGTTGGTACATCTTTCACTGGGATCCCGAATTTGGTTGCATTGCCGTGCGCATTATGATACATTCCGGTGTTATCCGTGATTATGGTTCACCGAGCCTAAGCTAGAGGGCCGGGTTCCATTTATATTTGGTGTTATCTTTGTGTTTGGCGTTATCTTTGTGTTATGATGTGTGATGGGGATAGGAGATTTGAAACCTTACGGTGTTTATCTTGGTTATGGCGCCATCGACGGGCGCGACCATATTTTCGCTGTGCCCTATGCATGCTTTGTATTTTGAAAATAAACATTTGGCATTTTGGAAATGTACTTACTTTCGGTACTTACGTTTCGAGTGTGACTCGGTTGTTTTTACCGTATTTTTACGCTTTGCTTACTCGGTACATATTCGTGCGACCCCCCTTTCTTCGGGGGCCGCGTTTCATGCCAGCGGTACGTACGCCTTGACTTGGTGATCCGTCGGTTGGGACACCTATCTCGCTTCGTGTTGGAGTGCTCCTTTTATTCCGGAGCCTACATCTTGGTATATACTCGTTCGTTGCGTATGTGTGTGTGTGTGTGTTCGGGGGGGTACGGCGGGGCCCCGTCCCGTCATATGATTACGTTAGTCATTTTTAGCAGGTTCCAGACGTATATGTGGGTTCGTGTGCCTACCCCGTACAGACGGGTTTGTATGTTATATGCTTTGGGCCAATGCGCCATCCGATAGCCTTGTCGCTTTCGACATATATATATATATATATATGGTTGAGTTTGAGATGTGTTCGAGACGGTTTGAAATAATTTGAGATGTCATCGTTTGATATTTGTATACGCGTAAGCAATGTGTGTGATTCGGATTTGATAAGTGTGTTTGGGTGCCTCAACTTTCGAGCACCAGTCACGACTTCTACGGGGTTGGGTCGTGTAAGTGACATTGTTAATGCGTGGATTTATTGGTGTAATTCATGAATTTGAGAGAAAGAAATATGGGTGTAGTGCCCTCGGGTTGGGGGTAGTTTTGAAGTGGAGCTTGGGTTAGTTGTTTGAAATATTGTGTGAGTTGTCTAAAGTGTTCTTGAATATGGTTTGAATGGTTTTGGATTAGTAATCGAATGTATAAACGTTGATATTGGTTCGAATGTAAGTAGTTGAAGTGAGTATATTGGAATATTATGAATGTTGTTGAAGTTATGTGAAAAGAGCTACTAATGTTAAAATGCATTTTGAATTGATTATTGATGTTGTAGTTTGGTTGTTGGTGTTGTTGTTGATGAATTTGGCGAGTTGAAATCTCGGGTTGGTGTATTTACAGGGGAAATGCTGCCCAAATTTTTGTAGAATTTGATGTTTGTTTGGAATTGAATGCCTAAATTCTTAGCTAATGTTGGATATCTATTGGCGTTATGTAGATCTTGGAGTGCCCGAGACTTGAGGCTTGACTTAGCTTCGAGAGCGGACGAGGTATGTAAACCAACCTTTCTTTCTTTTGGCATGTCTAGTGTTAATTAGGTTGTGACACGAGCCTCGGGGTAACTCCACTCTCGAGATCCGAGCTTATATACGCATCTTATTCACTGCTAAAGATTTACTCTCTTAGTGTAGTGTTATAGCCCGTATTTCGTACGTCCGGACATAGCGAGACAATGGCGAGAAATTAAGGTCAAGACTATGTTCTAAAATAATTTTAATGTCCGAGTTATTAGGAATACTATTTATGAATATTGGTATTGTGGGAATATTGAGAAAGGTTGAGGGCGAAAAAGGAAATTCGCCAAGTGGCACCATGGTAATATTGTGGAAGTCAAGGGGCAAAATGGTAATTATATATAAAAGTTCAAGAAAATTCTTAAAGGGGCCAAAACTTGCATAAGAAGAATTTGGTCTTTGCAAATTTTCAAAAAAAGGAAGAAAGTTCCAGAGAAAGAAAGAAAAGGGGGCAAAGTGGAAATATAGAAGGACTAAAGTGTACAAAAGAAGACACTTGGTCTTCTTTGACCCAGGTAAGAAAATTCAAGAAAAGAAGAGAAAAATCAAGAAAAGAGAAGAAAATCTAGAAAAGAAAGAAGAGAGGCATGTGACCAAACTTGAGGACCTAAGCATAAATATGGATAAGTAGTGGAAGACATATGTATATATATATGTGGTCATCTTTTAATTTAAGGGAGTGGAAGAGAAAGAAGGATGAAGCAAAACAAAAAAAAAATAGAAGAGGGGTTCGGCCGAGGTTGGCCGAACTTGAGCCATGGAGAACATGATCCAAAAATTATTTTCCTCTTGCATTTCTAGTAATTGAAATGTCTTCTTTAACGTGGAAGATTCGTTGGGACAAGAAAATCACTCATTAGTATGAATTCATAAACCTTAAGCCAAGTGGAAAGTTGAAGAACAAAGTGGAAAGGTAAGACTCAATCCTTTCTCTTATGTGTTGCGACGATGGTATATGTTGTAGCATGAAGGAATGAATGAAATACATGAAAATATGTGTGTTGCATGTTGGCCGAATATATGTGTATATTGGAAGTGAAGTGATGAATTAATATTATTTAG
>NW_026725545.1:0-91204 GCF_029784015.1 Lycium ferocissimum
AGATTGTTGATGTAGTTTATGAGTTTTGGAAGAAGAAAATATGTTAGTATTGTTTTCGGGTTTGGAGAGCATTTCGGGTAAGGTGGTGGTGTGGTTGGATTGTTGGAAATATTGTGTGAATTGTTCATAGTGTCCTTGAATATTGTTTGAATGATTTCGGATTAGTAATTGAATGTGTGTATATTGATGTTAGTTTGATTTTATGCGGTTGAATTGAATATAAGTGAATATCGTCGCATTATGTGAAAGAAAGGTTGTTGATGCTAGAATGCATTTGAATCAATGGTGGATGTCATTAGAATGTTTTGTTGGTATTGTTGTTGATGAAATTGGCCGAGTTTAATTCTCGGGGTGGTGTATTTATAGGGGGAAGTCTTGGCCGAAATTTCGTAGAATTTGGTGTGCGTTTGGAATCCGGTTTCTAAATGCTTTTAGCTAATATTTGATATTTAATGGCGTGTTGTAGATCTTGGAAAGTTCACGACGTAAACTTGGATTAGCTTGGAAAGCAGGCAAGGTATGCAAGGATAACCCTTTTCTTCGTTGGCATGTCTTAGCTACGATTAAGTTATGATAAGTTACGAATCTCGAGGCGATTCCATTCCTATGATCCGAGCAAGCATATGAGTTTTATTCACCTTTAATGTTCGCAAGTCAACTTAGTTAAATTATGGCTCCTATGTTTTGAAAGATTGAATTTCAAAAGCCTTACAAAAGAATGTTGCTACAAAAAGAATCCCGATCTTCAAACGTCCGTAACTTTTGCATACGAGCTCGGAACACCCCAAAACATAATAGGTAAACTCATAAGACATAACTTTCCCCTAACTCTCGTAGTCGGGCTCGGATGGGGGTCGACACCCATCCGTGGGGCCCGCGGCTCTTTTATACTATTCCTGATGATCTTTGGGAAAAATTTAATACTATTTCATTTCGATCTCCGCATATGGATTTCCTACTTATTTGATGAGTTATGATTATGATTTTATACATATGGTTCCTACGGTTCCGTGATATGTTTAAGATATTTGATACGTTTTCGAAGGTCGTCCGAAAGACATTTGACATGACTAAGTTTTGACCCTTAAACGATAATTTGTTTTGATTTTTCCATTATATTTTTGGAAAATGTTTTGAAAATTGCATATAGTTTCTCACGACTCTGCTCGTGCACTATTGTCACTTCCTTCACCGAGTCCCGGGGCCGGATGTCATCGTGCGCATTATGTTATATTTTCGGAGTATGATGTGTCCGGTTCGCCGAGCCCCTTTGGCCGGGAACCGTGGATAATGGTGTTATGATGTGTCCGGTATCATGCCGCCCCTATTGGCCGGGTACCGTGGTATATATATGATGTCCGTGTGATGGGGATACGGAGATATAAAATCTACGGAGTACGATGTGTTGTGGCGCCAACGACAGGCAGGCGACCACAGTTCTAAGAGCCTCATGCATGATTTATGTTTTACGAGTAAGCACTTTAATATTATGAAAGCATTTTAATATTTTGAATATTGCATTTACTTTCTGCACTTCTGATTTTGATTATGACTCTGTTTACTATATTTCATTTCATACCTTGTATACTCGAACATTTTCCGTCGACCCCCCTTTCTTCGGGGGCTACGTTTCATGCGCGCGGTATGTGCACACGCTTCGAGAGGTTCGTCGGTCTAGGATATACGTCGCTCGTTGCTTGAAGTGCTCCTTTGATCCGAGCCTATACATTTTGGTACCGACATCTCTATTATCTGTACATATGATTGTTCATGGGTACGGCGGGGCCTTGTCCCGCCATATGATTCTGTTATGACTCTTAGAGGTCTGTAGACATATACGTGTGGGTTATGGGTAGTTACCGTTTCATTGTGTCTGTGTGATCTGTGTTCTATACGCCCCTGTATGATGTTGGCCTTACTGGCTCACGTATGATATTCTCCGCTGGATGTTGTGACCGCGGAATGTATATATATGTATATGTATCTGTGATAGCTACGGGGCGATGTGTCACTATTTTGTAAGTATAAGATCCGGGTATGTCAGTTATAGTTTTATGCCTGAACTCTATATGCATATGATCCGCTTGTACGCTAATTTTGGATAGCAGGTACGTCGGGGTGCCCAGCTCTGGCACCAGTCACGGCCTACGGGGTTGGGTCGTGACAGTTGTTGTTGTGGATTCTATGTGAAAATGAAGATTTAATGATCCAAGTGAAAGTTGAAATCGTGTGGGCTGTTTTGGAAGCCAATGTAATCTTAATATAGTTTCTTGTATTTATGAGATTAATGTCGTTAAAGTATGGATGGTTAGTATGGTTTATGAATTTGGAAGAAAAGAAATGTGTTGTTGATGTTTTCTTGGACTTGGAAGGTTTCGGGTGGCCTTGTGTATTGGATGGGCTGATTTGAACATTTTGTGGATTGTCCGAAGTGTTCTTGAACCTTGTTTAAATGGTTTGGATTAGTACTTGAACGTGTGAATATTGATGTTGGTTTGATCGTATGCGGTTGGTTTGAATGAAAATGAAATATCGTCGAATTATATAGAAAAGAGTTACTAATCTTAGAATGCGTTTGAATTCATTATTGATGTTGTTGGAATGGTTGTTGGTATTGTTGTTGATAATATTGGCCGAGTTAAATTCTCGGGGATGCTGAGTTTATAGGGGAAATCTTGCCCAAATTTCGTAAATAAAGTGCGAGTTTAGAATTGGATTCGAGGTGCACCGTGGCTAATGTTTGGTGTCTAATGACGTTGTTGTAGATTTTGAGAAGCCGAGACTTGAGTTTGGATTAGCTTAGGAAGCAAACGAGGTATGTAAAGCTTATCCTTCTTTTTTTGGCATGTCCTACACGTAAGTAAGTTGTGATATGTTATGAGCCTTGGGGGTAATTCTATTCGTAAAATCCGAACATGTTTATGATTCATATTTGCTTTTTGATGTTGGCATTATTATATTATATATGGATCGGGCCGTACGTTCCTCGGCATTATTATATTATATATGGATCGGGCCGTACGTTCCTCGGCATTATCGTATTATTTATGGATCGGGCCGTACGTTCCTCGGCATTCGGTTAATGTCAGCTCATATGATGTGTTTGATTTTCCGTATGTATGAGACAAAAATGTTTTTCAAAAGAAAGCGAAGCATTTTGGCATTCTGATTATCCCATTTGTCTTTTGAACCGCTTATGTATGATTTGTACGTCAGATGTAAGTACTTTGGTACTCGGGTTATTATGCTCACGTTCTGTACACCTTACTTCGGTTATGACTTCGTTTTCTGTACTTCCTGCTTTGCATACTCAATACATATTCCGTACTGACCCCCTTTCTTCGGGGGCTGCGTTTCATGCCACGCAGGTACCCACAAACGAGTAGGTGATGTTAGCAGAAGATGTTCCATTTGGATTGGCGAGCTCCATTTCCTCGGTCTTCTTGCCGAGGCTTCCGAGTGCTTTTGTATGGTATCCGAGATGTTGGTAGAGACTTTGCGACGGTGTCGTGTGTATGATATATCGGTTTGTAAGCGGCTATGTAAGCCGATGTATTATTATGCATTATGCTACGAACTTCATATGTTTACAGATTTCATACGATGCTAGTTTTATTTGATTTGACAAAGATGAAAGGCATGTTTGTTTTCGAAAAAAAATTCATTACGTACTTGTGTCACGTTTTGCAGGTTCACTCGGCCTTAAGTAAGGGCCGGGTGCCCATCACACCCTGCCGGAAATTAGGGTGTGACATTTTTCCCGAATGTCACTCGGAAACATATCAAATGGAACTTTAGAAATCATAGATACGTATCAAAACCATATGAAGTAGCTTGTGGAAACCAAGGACATAGTCATCATTACATACTCGATAGGTAAGTAAGTGATCGACGCTCGAGCGTTAAAACGTCAGTCATGCTAAGTTCTTTCAAAAATCGTTAGAACTACTCAAAGGAAAGTCACGGGACCCACGAACGAGCGTCAACCCAATACGAGCCCGCCTATGGAAGATATAGTCGTTATACGTTACAAACCTTCTACGAGCATATCGAGGCGATCCGGTTCTGTCTACGAAAGTTACAGCCCTTTTTCGACATAGAACCCTTTAGGAACGAAACTTTTTATGCAAACTTTGAATTCCAATCATACCAAAGACATAAGGACCATTATTCTAGTACGTTACAAATGCCAACATAAGAAGTGAATAAGAATCGTAGACATGCTCGGATCGCAAGAATAGAGTTACCCCGAGGATCGTGTCATAGCTTGCTTACACTAGGACATGCCAAAAGAAAGAAAGGGTAAGCTTCACATACCTCGTCCGCTTCCTAAGCAAATCCAAACTTATGTCTCGGCGTCTCAAAATCTACAATAACATCAATTGGCACCAAACATTAGTCATAAGCGCTTAGAAATCCAATTCTAAGTTAGCATTTCATTTACAGAAATTTGGGCAGCATTTCCCCTATAAATTCAACAACCCCGAGAAATCAACTAGGCCAAATCTTCAACAACAATACCAACAACCATACCAACAACATCAACAATCAATTCAAAATGCATTCTAACGTCAATAACTCTTTTCTACATAATTCGACAACATTCCATTTACATTCAAATTAACCACATATGATCAAGCCAACATCAATGCTTATACATTCAAATACTAATCCGAAACCCTTCAACATGATTCAAGAATATTTCAAACAATCCGCGCAATATTCAAAACGACCCAACCAACCTACCACAAAACCCGAACCCTTCCAACTTTAATAAGAACAACTACAACATATTTCTTTCTTCCAAATTCATGAACTACACCAATAATCCGCATGGTAACAACATCATTTTCATAATTACAAGAGACTACATTAAAATCTCATTAACTTCCAAGTCAGCCCACAATGATTACCATTTCAACTTGGATCATTAAACATTCATTTTCACCATAAAATCCATAACGATAACAACCAAAAATATTAAACAAAAATTAGTTCATCACTCTAACACATCCAACACCTACACGGCCCAACTTCAATACACCATATTTCATGAATTTCATCCATTTCTACTTACTACAACATGCACAAACCATCCATAACACATGTAAAAGAGGATTGAACCTTACCTTTTCCACTTAGTTCTTCACTTGGCTAGAGTTGAGAATTGCAAGAACAAAGGCTTTGCTTGCTCCAACAAATACTTCATGTTGTTTAGGACCTTCCAATTGGTTGAAAACCTAGAAGAAAATATTTTTTTCTTCGTTAATTTCTCATGGCCATATTCGGCCGCCTTTGGCCGAGAACCTCCCTCTCCTTTCTTTTTCTCCATTTTTCTCCAAGCTTCTAGTTGTAAAATGATGAACAAATGTCTAGCTTGTCATCTAATGTTCACTTATATGATTCATCCAAATGTCCCATGGCCCACACATGTCTTGGATGAATTTAATTTGGCCAAGCCATGGGTGGGAACCACCTATGCCACACGGCCAAGCATGGCTTGGTTTCATGAATTATTAACTTCCAAATAATTCACTTTTGACCCCAAATTTTCCTTAATATTCTATACCAATAAAATCATAAGCAACTTATGCCTTAAAACAAAATCGGATATCAAAAGTCTCAACCTCGTATCCCGGAATAGTCTTGTCCTTAACTTTTCATGGTTAGCTCGGAATGTCCCAACGTACAAAATACGGGATATAACATCCTCCCCCCTTTAGAACATTCGTCCTCGAATGTTAAACTAGTCTTATAGGGTTTTATAAGTGTTTCGGGGGAGTTCCTTATATAGTTATCCCAAACAATTCGTTAGTCAACTACCATAACCAATTTCAGAATTTAGATTATCTGCAAACATAGGAAATAAGTAGGGATACGTATCCTTCATCTCTTCCCTGTTATTGTTCCGCCACACTACCTTAACGGAAGTTATGTTTTTAGTACGCAACCTTCTCACCTGACTACCCGGTATGACTATAGGCTGCTCTCACCTCATATGGTAGGTCTAATTCATAGGCGACCTCGCCTACTCTACGGACGACCTGGTAAGGTCCCATATACCCCGGGCTTAGCTTCCCTTTTTGCCGAATCGTATAACACCTTTCATGGGTGACACTTTCGAAAATACTCAGTCGCCAATCTGTGACTTGAAGTATCGACGTCGATTATCTACATATGACTCCTGTCGACTTAGAGCTGCTATTAACCGTTCCCAAATGCGTTTCATCTTATCAATTACTTGCTGAGCCATATCTGGGCCAATTAGCTTAGTTTCGCCAATATCGAACCTATTAATTGGTGACCTGCTCTTCTTGCCGCACGAAGCCTCATATGGTTATCTGAGTGCTAGAATGGTAGGTATTATTATACTCAAACTCGCAAGTGGCAAATGATCATCTCAGCTGCCTCTAAAATCAATAACGCAGGCCCGCAATATATTCCTTAGCATCTGAATGGCACGCTTACAAAGCCGTCCGTATCCGAGGGTGACATAGATGCGGGATTCACTTGTGACCTCATCCATTCTGGAGTGACCTCTAGGAGTTAGCTGTAACTGAGCTCCTCTGTCTGGGACCATAGATGTGAGAGTTTTATGAAGTCTTTCCATATAATTGTGCATATCCTCTAACTGGATAAATGGTCCTGAATATGCCCTTGTACTGACTCCTCACGGTTCGATAGTCAACATCCTTAGTCCCTTACATCCTTGGCACCATTACCTTTACATTCCGAGTGCTCACCCAACATGACTTTGTCGCTAGTGCGTACAATGGTTATATCCTTCAAACTATTCCTCCTAATTCCTTCCCAGGACTATTTCCATCGATCCAAAGTATGTATATACGAAATGGTTCTGCACCCTTCGCTATCCTTCACAGTACAACTACACTTATGGTACTCATAATTCGAGTTCAAACTAAATCCTTGGGCTCTTTCCACAACTTTTCCTTTAGCTTTCTGCCGCCACTGTTTCTTTCATCTTTTATCCCTCAAACTTTGCAATACAACTCAAAAGCATAGGGCTACGAAAATTCTTACTCACTTACGATTCTCTCATAACACAAGTATACGCGTCTTTGATTTCCTTGTATTGGTAATCGTTTGAACTCTAGCTCCAAGCTAATAAATTTTCCCTTCTGGAGCATAAGAACGTCATAATCTCTTTCAAGTCTAACATGTTCTTCCCCCTTTTATTAAGGAGGTCCCGATACATCAATAGTTCTTGGATATCCACCGTCTTCGGCACTTATCTTTCGAGAGTTAGAAATCTCTTAGCATCGTTGCACGGCCTATTCATTCTTGCCTTTACTTCTCATTCCTCTTTTGTTCCATACTACCACACTCTATCCCTCTCACACGCCTACCCTCAAATTTTAATCCAAATAGTGCCATGCTTTACCCGTCGTCTCTTTTGGAGGCTTTACTCCCTCATGTTTCTTACTCTTTCGCTTTTTCCCGACCTTTGGTCACTTTACCTACCATCTACTCATTTTCTTTCTTTTCCAAATATCATTATATTAGAACTTTCCAAGCTCAACCTGTAATGAAAATAGCATCAGCTTGCCTTATAACACTTGTGCCATTTTTCTTCTTTCACTTAAGCTTCGTTATCTTGTCCGATTAACGTCTTCCAATATGCCACAATGTCGATTGCTGGGATTCAATATAACCATGTATGGGATATCATATACATACGTATACATAACCGCTACCATCTTGTTTACAAAATATTTCCAACACTATTCAACTTACCCTGTTTCTAAGGCTGTAATGCACCTTCCTTCTTTTCACCGGTTCGGTTCGCCCGCTCGTCCGCGTGACCTCTTAAGTTTCCTGCCCACTCTGTATACTCTGACTTCTCTTAGGCTACCCTAGCTTCCCATTTATCTCTCCTATGTCCGACCCCACAAGACTTTTAGTAAACTTCCCAGGGGGTCACCCATCCTAAAATTACTCCCACTCCAGCACGCTTAACTTTAGGACTTTGATGAAATGCGACGCTCTAATGTTAGTATAATCGCGTCCACCTCCTCGCATGACCTTCAGCACATAATCTGGAGTAGGTTGAAGTCTTAACAGATTTCAAAACGCCCTCATAACACATCTCCCGCCGAATTAAAAAAGGTCTCTTACTTCGATCCAATAATTATTTAATACTCGTAGTTATTCCAAATTCTCAGTTAGGTGGCACTCATATTTCAACGACAAGTGTCCAAAGTTCTCTTGGAATAGTATCCTTACCTCCACTTACATCATCTGTTTCTTTTGATGAAATTCTATTGCATCATCTGTTCCTTAAGCCTACCGTCTTGGTCGCTTAAAGATCCCATTATCTCCAGGGTGAAGTTGTGTGCACGCAGTACCCCTTTACGTTTTATGCCTTTTTATCCTTACTGTGCACCCAACACAAGGTTCTAACTTACTCATAAACATACCAAGTTCGTCTCAATAGTGGTCTTATCTTATCACTATGTCATCGCACCACCCCCTTTAAATTCATAACCACGTATTCCCTTACCATATTTCTCCAGTCTATGTCCATCCCCCATTTCTGCACACGAGGAATCTTATAATACCTCCATATCTTCCGGAAAATACTACTCTTACCTAATCCCTTTCTCATTTTCAAACCATATTCTGTTCATCCCTATTTGTTCTTATCACACCAGTCATTTCCTAGCACTCATTCTACCTCGTTGCTCACCTTTCTATAGTTTGGTCTTCCACCGTTCCGACACTGATATTACTCGTGTTCTCGGCTACACATGTCATCGTCTATCACCGCACTGTTATCTCGCCCGCTTTTCTTTTCATCTTCTTCTTCCAATTAACGCCTTCTTCTTTTGTACTCGCTATCATTTCCATTGTCTCATAATCTCTACCCTGACTTTCCCTATAGAAGGACTTCATAAATCCCTCCCTTCTTTTGATCCATAGCTCACCTTTATACTTTAGTCACATAGAACACGTCATATCTTTTGGTCACTCCCTCGCTAGGCTTTGTTCATTTTCATAATAATATCCTTATTTTATTCACATAATATCCCGTTCGTGATCAATCTTATCCTTAATATCCCGCAAACTGTATTATCCCTACATTCATATCCGTCGCAATTCTTTTTCCTCTGTATTCCTGTCTTAATCATACTATTATTTCCTTCTAACTAAAAACTCGTCATAATTTATCCCTGCTTATCAATTCAGTTGGTACCTTAATATAACACTCTATCAAGATTTACCAACCTCTTCTAACTCATCTCTTAATATCACAAGCCCTTTCCAAATTCTTTTACCATATCGATATCGACCTCCTAATTACCATTACCGCCAATTCAGTAGTTAACTTATTTTTCAAGGTCAGCCGTACTTGCAACTTAGTCAAATTCTATCTTTACTATTAACACGACCTTTCAAGGCATATTACAAACCCATACCTCATTCTCGTTTTATTTCCTGGAAAAATTTCGGCAGAGTTTCCTCTATATTTCTTACTATCTCAAAACCTGTACGCAGAAAATACCAACAATGCCTTACAGGGCCAACATATATATATATATACATATCATATCAAACCACAGCCACACAGGGCTCCCAGTATCGACAACAGTATGAAAATGGTGGACTTACCTCGTATGTCCAATTCGAACTGCACCTGTTACACTTTCCTATTCACTTTTCCCCTTTTCACTCTTTAGCTTGACATCCCAAGCGTACCTCAATACCTTACCCAACATATATCTTTCGCGCCTTTACTTACCTGAGCGCTTCATAGCTTCCAATATCATCAGTCGCCTTCTTCTGTCGATGTCGTCCTTCTGCTGAAATCAAAAGTTAGTGTAAAAGATCTCATTTCCTATGACTTGGCTCTATCGCACGATCTAAGACAGAAAAAGGGTCACCGATTCCTAAATGCCCGCGTGACCTCCCTATTTATAAGTGTGGCCGGCTTCACACCATAAACAAGACTGCGCCGGACACGGTCGTAGACAATCCGAGGATGAACCGCTCTCGATACCACTTCGTCACGACCCAACCCCGTGGCCGTGACTAGTGCCTCGAGCTAGGCACCCCGTACACACCGATTAACCATAATCGCCGTACAAACAGATTATACATATACAAAAGTCAGATATCAGATCATAGCTGACATAACCAGATCATATACATATAGAAAAGTGAAACGTCGCCCCAAATCTGTCACAAATGTATATACAGATCACAATTACAACTTTCAGCAGACGATATCACACATAACCCGATAAGGCTATCAAAATACAGGGGGACGTCCAAATCACAAATCACACGGACACAACTGAACAGTGATTACCCACAACCCACACATATGTCTACAGGCCTCTAAGAGTAATAACAGAATCATATGACGGGACAGGGCCCCGCCGTACCCATGAATAGACATATACATATGCATCGGAAGAGTCAGTACCAAAACGTAAGCTCCGGAACAAGAGAGCGCTCCAAAATAGCTGAATGGGAATCCTAAGCTGGCGGACCACCGAAATAAGCATCTGTACCTGCGGGCATAAAACGCAGCCCCCGAAGAAAGGGGGTCAGTACGAAATATGTACTGAGTACGCAAAGCATAAAATATAGTAAACAGGATCAAAATCGGAACAGAAAGTACAGAAAGTAAATGCAATATCCAGAATACCAAAATGCTTACTGATTAAAACGCAAATCATGCATAGGGCTCTTAGAATATGGTCGCCCTCCCGTCGTGGCGCCATAACACAGCATAACACCAGAAGGTTTCATATCTCCGTAACCCGACATATCTCCATAACACATCATAACACATCATAACGCCATAACACAGCACAACACCAAATATAAATGGAACCCGGCCCTCTAGCGAGGAGCTCGGCGAACCGTAACACAGCATAACACCGGAATATAACATAGTGCGCACGATAACATAACCGGCCCGGGACTAGGCGAAAGATATAACAACCATATGCACGAGCAGAGTCGTGGGAAACTATATGCAGTTTAAAACATTTTCAAAAACTCCATAGAGTAGTCCAAACTAACTATCATTTAAAACCAATAGAATAGTCAAATCAAGTTTTCCTCGAATGTCACTCGGGAACATATCAAATGGAACTTTAGAAATCATAGATACGTATTAAAACCATATGAAGTAGCTTGTGGAAACCAAGGACATAGTCGTCATTACAGACTCGATAGGTAAGTAAGTGATCGACGCTCGAGGGTTAAAACGTCAGTCATGCTAAGTTCTTTCAAAAATCGTTAGAACTACTCAAAGGAAAGTCGCGGGACCCACGGACGAGCGTTAACCCAATCCGAGCCCGCCTATGGAAGATATAGTCGTTATACGTTACAAACCTTCTACAAGCATATCGAGGCGATCCGGTTCTGTCTACGAAAGTTACGGCCCTTTTTCGACATAGAACCCTTTAGGAACCAAACTTTTTATGCAAACTTTGAATTCCAATCATACCAAAGACATAAGGACCATTATTCTAGTGCGTTACAAATGCCAACATAAGAAGTGAATAAGAATCGTAGACATGCTCGGATCGCAAGAATAGAGTTACCCCGAGGATCGTGTCATAGCTTACTTACACTAGGACATGCTAAAAGAAAGAAAGGGTAAGCTTCACATACCTCGTCCGCTTCCTAAGCTAATCCAAACTTAAGTCTCGGCTTCTCAAAATCTACAATAACATCAATTGGCACCAAACATTAGTCATAAGCGCTTAGAAATCCAATTCTAAGTTAGCATTTCATTTACAGAAATTTGGGCAGCATTTCCCCTGTAAATTCAACAACCGTGAGAATTCAACTCGGCCAAATCTTCAACAACAATACCAACAACCATACCAACAACATCAACAATCAATTCAAAATGCATTCTAATGTCAACAACTCTTTTCTACATAATTCGACAACATTCCATTTACATTCAAATTAACCACATATGATCAAGCCAACATCAATGCTTATACATTCAAATACTAATCCGAAACCCTTCAACATGATTCAAGAATATTTCAAACAATCCGCGCAATATTCAAAACGACCCAACCGACCCACCACAAAACCCGAACCCTTCCAACTTTAATAAGAACAACGACAACATATTTCTTTCTTCCAAATTCATGAACTAAACCAATAATCGGCATGGTAACAACATCATTTTCATAATTACAAGAGACTACATTAAAATCGCATTAACTTCCAAGTCAGCCCACAATGATTACCATTTCAACTTGGATCATTAAACATTCATTTTCACCATAAAATCCATAACGATAGCAACCAAAAATATTAAACAAAAATTAGTTCATCACTCTAACACAACCAACACCTACACGGCCCAACTTCAATACACCATATTTCATGAATTTCATCCATTTCTACTTACTACAACATGCACAAACCATCCATAACACATGTAAAAGAGGATTGAACCTTACCTTTTCCACTTAGTTCTTCACTTGGCTAGAGTTGAGAATTGCAAGAACAAAGGATTTGCTTGCTCCAACAACTACTTCATGTTGTTTAGGACCTTCCAATTGGTTGAAAACCTAGAAGAAAATATTTTTTCTTCATCAATTTCTCATGGCCATATTCGGCCAGCTTTGGCCGAGCCTCCCTCTCCTTTCTTTTTCTCCATTTTTCTCCAAGCTTCTAGTTGTAAAATGATGAACAAATGTCTAGCTTGTCATCTAATGTTCACTTATATGATTCATCCAAATGTCCCATGGCCCACACATGTCTTGGATGAATTTAATTTGCCAAGCCATGGGTGGGAACCACCTATGCCACATGGCAAACACGGCTTGGTTTCATGAATTATTAACTTCCAAATAATTCACTTTTGACCCCAAATTTTCCTTAATATTCTATACCAATAAAATCATAAGCAACTTATGCCTTAAAACAAAATCGGATATCAAAAGTCTCAACCTCGTATCTCGGAATAGTCTTGTCCTTAACTTTTCATGGTTAGCTCGGAATGTCCCAACGTACAAAATACGGGATATAACAAGAACTGCTCGAAAATTAAGTTTGTCATGACTCAAACCGTAGGGCCACGACTGGCCCCTGATGACCAACTCAATCGAGCACCAACGTACATTACTGTTTATTTACCGTAAGAATTATCTTAGGCTGATAAGGCTGTATTTACTTATATCCATCAAAAGGTAACATAAAAACTTAACTCCTAAAAGCAATCCAGAAGGTATACATATATGTGTAGCCGACAAGGCCATCAAGCTAGACCTATATGATACGGCTAAAACTGTACACAGGACATTTTCTGCAAAGCCTCTAAGGAAGACATGGTCATCGTACATAACTCGAGACAGGGCCCCTGACATACCCATAAAACAAAAGTACATATACAAAACCCTAACTCGACAATACTCTGGGAAGAAGTAGAGCTCACCAACCAAAAGCTGATATCTGGAGATGCCTATAGTGTAGGATCCTTGCCTCATATATCTACACCTACTTGGCACGAACCACAGCGTCCCGAGGAAAAGGCACATCAGTACGAATAAAGTACCGAGTATTTAAGGCAAAAATGAAACATAATAATAAGATATCATCATAGAGGGAGATAGAAATCAACCCATAATCTCTGACTTTCCCCTGAAGCCCATAACATGCATAATAAATACAATCACGTACGTGCGTATCTAGAATATCATACTCCTGACTATACCATTATCGTGACGTTAACTGCTCAACTGATCAATGGTAACTGCCCAACCGGCCATAGCTAGGTGGTAAGTACATATAGCATAACTACCGGACCGGCCACAACTCCGTGATAATTACATATCTGTCTAACAGGACGAAACCTGACGGTGAGTAGAGATACATAAATGCTTGATCAGTCATAGCTCGGTGGTAAGATAGGAGTACAACAGTAAAACCTCTATACGTATTATATATGCATAGATAGCATCATTTCTTGCCTTCATGAATGTATACAAGGCATAAGGAATCCTTTATGATCTTTAGAACTTCCTTCGGAGTGACGTAAGGTGGCTACGCCCCCGATTTAATTATGAGCATTAACATTATCATCATGTACCTTAACGGGATTTATAATCCGAAACATAACATGATTGAAAAACATCATAATGCAATGAATAACATGGACATCCCTGACTACTAAGATTGGAATCCTTTTGGAATGACACTCGCTTTCATTTCATTTCACTTCAGAACATGCCAAATGAAGAATGGGTTTAGCCTTAACATACCTCAATCTGATTGTTCCCACAATACTTCCAACGCAGTCAACGATACAACTTAATCTACATATGCACAATAAGGTCTATGGTTTATACCGTTATGAGACTTAGTCGAATCTTTACGTTAGTAACTTATCTATGTAAATTTGAGCAGCATCTCCCCTATAACATTGACTTCCTCCAACTCCATTTATTAACAACAACAATCAGAGCAACACAACAAATACCAATACCAAAAGCAAGGTACAATATATCAACAAGAAGTCATTAACATCTCAGGACGAGCGGCAAGCTTATCATCCCTTATAAACTTCGTACTTTAACTCAACAACATTCGTACTATGATAATAAGTTTATTGTAACACTCTATAAATTCGAGTTAGGTGTGAATGTGTAAAACTAGTATTAAGATGATATTTTAGCTATATGAATCCCTTCGGGATGAATTGGGGTGATAAACAGTTGTTTTGAAGTCAAACCAAATAGTGAAGTTCGTAAGAGTGCTCAAACTCGTCTAATTTTCACTAGCTATGACTTCTAGGCCAGTTTCGTGAAAAGTCGTTTAGAATTTGGGAAATCATCCTCAATAGAAGTTGTAGATCTTTGAAATATATTTCCAACTATATGTGTGTTACACCCCAGAAAATTTCATGTTACTAAGGCTGCAGACGGCTTAATGTGAGCTTAAGGAGGAGCAAATATTACAAGTATAAACGATGAAATTCTACTGTATTAGCATGGGGATAACATGAGTATGATATTTGAAATTCGTACAATATGATTGGAATGATACGTTAAAAGATATATAGCCCTCGTAATCGTAAGCTGAGGTGGGGTCCACATGTTGAGATTTTATAAAGGATATATGACAAGTTATATGGATAATATATGTGAAGTTAAACACAACTCAAGAAGGATCTTTGAGCCAAATCCAAGTGGAAGCCCTCCAAAAAGATGTTTTTAAGTTACGTTTTCGGGTGATCTAACTTCGGGAGGCCATAACCCCATCATTATTTGGGAATTTGGGAAAACTCCAAAAATAAAAGTTGTAGATAATTGAAATACCTTTCTAACCATAGTCGGTGGGCCTGCATGTGACATAGGGATAAAAAGTTATGAACATTTTAAGACAGAAAGGTAATGCTGGGCAGTGGGCTCGGCCCAACCCGACTCAAGGTCGGTGGGAACCGACCTAAGACACATATATAAGGGCTAAACTTATAAAAACATATATAAGGGCTAAAATCATAAAAATTCATTCATTTATACATCAATCAGTCCACAAACTTTTAAAGAGGAAGAGAGGAGAGTTAGAGAGAGAAAGTGGAGAATCGATCAAGTTCGAGGCCCCGAATCCCGAGGCTCGTGAAGGATAAAGTGTAGTACGAGTTGTCGTCGTCATTTTAAGCTAAAAGTTGAACTTGGGGGATGTTGGTTTCGTGGTGGCTGCTCATATAAGGTATTTTTAAAATGTTAATGATGTTCTTATCATGATCATTGATAGCTTTGACGGGTTACAATAGAGAAAATGACGTTAAAAGTTCGGTTATCATTTTTGGATATCAAATAAGTTGGGGGCTGTTTTGGTGTATATCTTTGGGAGTTGATGCTTTGAGTTTAAAGAGTCTTATATGAGATGGTTGTTGTTGTTGTTGGTTGTTGATTGCTTTTGTTAAATTGAATTGGAATTAGGGGGAAACGAAGATTTCAGGAAAATCTTTGCCCGAATTTACGAAAGTTAATTACGAGCTTAGAGAAGTATATGACCCTTTTTCAATTTGTCTACGGGGTTTCCTTTACCTTGATTGTGGATTGGCCAGTGTTTGGAAGCATAAGTTAAGCTAATCACATAAGCGACAAGGTATGTAAGGTAAACCTTTCTTCCTTTGGCATGATTCTTGCTGTTATTCGTTCTATATGTACTCCATATGATTCCATTCTTAGACGAGTAAGGTCTAAATGTTTTCTTGTGATGGCTTATTTGTCACGACCCAATCCCGTAGGCCGTGACTAGTGCCCGATCTGGGCACCCAAACACACTTATCATACGCTATCACAAATTATATCAAACGCATCCAAGTATATAACAGAAGCCGACAAGGCTGTGTTCCAAATTTAGATAATTTTCAGAAAAATTTCGGCAGAGTTTCCTTTGTTTTACTGACTATCCAAAATAACCCTGCGCACAGAAAATACCAACAAGGCCACACAGGGCCACCAACACAACATATATACATATGCAGACCGGCCGCCGCGGCGAATGGGATCGCCCAAACACAACATGTACAAACACAATCATACGAAAGTAGGCACAACCCACAAAACATGTCCACAGACCTCTAAACAGACAGACAGAATCATATGACGGGACAGGGCCCCGCCGTACCCATGACCAAAAGTATACAATGCAACAGACGAATATATGTACCAAAAGTATAAGCTCCGGAATGAGAGGAACACTCCAAATAGCAGAAGAGGGTGTCCTAAACAGGTGGATCAGCAATGTCACGCCCCAGTTTCCGAGGGACGTGATGGGCACTCGACCTTGGTTTAAGGCCGAGCGAACCCGCAGACCTTCATCGCACACGTAAAATCTTTTTTTTTTCATACCAAAATATAATACATACCAAATCAAATAAAATCTGTAATCTGACAAAAATTTATACATAACACTGTACAAGGCGTCACCGATGAAGCCGCCCACACAACCGACATTCTATACCCACACCCTTTGTCGCAAAGTCTCTAATACCATCCGAAGACATAACGTACATACTCGACCAAAGAATGCTCGGGGAGGAATTGGAGCTCACCAATCATGCGGGGACATCTTCAACTCATCTGTGGGTACCTGCGCGGCATGAAACGCGGCCCCGAAGAGCAGGGGGTCACAGAAAATGTACTGAGTATGCAAAGCCAGAAAAACTATAAACAAAATCATAGTCAAACCTAAAGTACAGAAGTATGACTGACAGAACCATAACCAGACTCAGAAATACAGATTTGCAACAGACAGAACCTTAGTCGTAACCGTAAGTACAGAAGTATAGCAGACAGAGTCGTAACAGAATCGGGTACAGAAGACCTACCGGACGGAATTAGGATCGGAAGTACAGAGACACATCAAATAGATCCAGACGTACAGAGGTGTGTCAGACAGATCCATAGTCAGAGTCGGACGTACCGACGTATATCGGACAGATTCGTAAACCGAGCAGACGTACAGAAATATACCGACAAAACCGAAATCATAATCGGGGATACAGAACGAGCATAATGTCAGACGCAGATCATATGTACCGGTGGAGACCACACAGAACGTACAGAATGCCGAGGCGGACGGACGTCTTGTTACGTACGTAATCATACGCGCTTAATGCCGGAGACGGATCATACGTGCGATACGGACCATACGGACGTACGTAATCATATAAATCGGTTCATATGCGAACGTAACATGTAGTACCGAAAATGCATCATACCCATATGCGGATAACAGATCCCGGCCCCTCTTTCGAGGGACGCGTAACGAGTAGAATCATATATCAGATATGCATGTAATCAGAACGCCGTAGCGTACATATATCAGAGCCCGGCCCTCCAATGAGTGGCGCGGTAACAGAACCCGGCCCTCTAGTACGGGACGCGGTGAACAGACAGATCAAATGCCATCCTGGCCACCACCCCATAACATCACATCATAATATCATAAAACAGAACCCGACCCGCCTATGAGGGACGCGGTGAACAATGCACAGAGGTGCACGATAACAGAACCTGGCCCGGACGCAGTGAGCAGACATAACAGACGGTGCGGAGTAGTGCGCACGATAACATATCGAACTCCGGCCGGGACGCGGGAAAGATACATTGAGCCTTGCACGAAAGAGTAGTGAGAAACATATGCACATAAATCCGGACTCGACGGACGAATATTCTTACCGATATCCGAGGCTCGAAGCAAATTTATGATCAATCCTTACCGGACGTTGCAATTATCGTGTCAGAACGCCAGGACGTATCAGATCAGGTGGTCAAAGACTATCATATCAAACAGACTTTCCAACGCAAAAATCCGAGATCATTTACAGAAGTAAGGAACGTTTAATCATACAGAACTTTCGGGGGATCAGAAGCGACAAACACACCAGATACCATACAGACACACATAAGGGAGGGGTCGGAAATCGTGGGCCCACTTCGAACCAAAAATCGAGATAACATACCGAAGTTAGGAGTGTTCGTACTTACAGAACTCTTTTAGATACAGAACCTCCTTGTACTTACTCATTTATCAAACATACACAGCTTAATGATACTACCATGCTTATATATGATATAAATCAGAATCATAAACAGACTCAGAAATCAGGAGCGGAATTACCCCAAGTACACATTATATCATAACTTATTAGCTCTAGGACATGCCATAAAAAGAAAAGTAAGCCTCACATACCTGCGCCGCCTTGCTAGCTATACTTGTTCATCCCAACTTGCTTATCTACATTCAAAAGGACCCATATGATCATTAGATTTATCGACTTGTGTTCGCCTTAGTTTTTCTTACAAGTTCACTTATAAGCTACCGAAATTTCGGCAGCACCTCCCCTGTAAATACACCAATCCCGAGAATATGGCTCGGCCCAAACCAACATACAGAAATCCGGGAATTCAACCCGGCCAATCCAACAACAATACTAACAATCACAATAACAATATCGATAGATAATTTCAAGATGTCCAAACCAACATCCAATCTTACCCGAAACCTTCCAACTTAACTAGAAACATTCATAACACACTTTCTACTTTCAAATTCGTAAACTATGTCGACAATTCCATACGTCTTCAACAATATTTTCACAATTCAAGAAACTATATTAACATCACATTAATTCTCCAAAATCGACACATACAACACCACGGCCAAGCACCAACATTCAAGGTTTCATGATTTCCATACATTCTAACACACTATAACAATCAATATACCAATTAGAATTGATTCCTTACTCTAAACATGCAACACACATCCACGGCCAACTACACAAGCACACGGCCACATTCTCAAAATAATTCCATAGCAATTACAACTTTGTTTCGAATCATTAAATCCTCATTTCACATTATAGAATTCACACTACAACAATCAATCGACTAAATAAAATGAACTCATCACTCCAACACTTCACCAACCCATTCGGCCACACACACACATCCATATTTCATAAATTTTATTCACTTCTACACACTACAACATGCACAACCATCCATAATACATAAGAGAAGGTTGAATTCTTACCTCTTTCCTTCAACTTCCTTCTTGGCTAGAATTATGATTTTGTAAGAAAGGGTGATTCTCTTGCTTCAAAAACTATACCATGTCGAAGAGAACGTTCAAATTAGCGGAAATACATGAAGAGCCAAATTTTTGGAACAAGATTTTGGTCTCCTCTTTTTCTCTTTTCTTGGCCGAATTGGCCCTTTGTTTTTCTTCTTCTTTCTTGCTTTCTTTCTTTTCTCTCCAAAGATGAATACCTCTCTCCCTTATATATATTCATTTGCATGCATGTGAGGGGCACATGCCCCTCTCTCTAGATCTCTCTTTCTTTTTCCTTTTAATATTCTAGAATTTTCTTCCTTTTGTTTTTCTTTAAAAGATGACTTATATATTTTTTTTTTGTCATCTTTTTTCCATACCTTTTTCCTCACGTGGCCAATATGGCCCTTTTTGGAATTTTCTTGAATTCTTGTGAAATGACCATTTTGCCCCTAGCCTTTTCAAATATTTCCATGAGCCATTTTACGAATCTTCCTCTTTCGCCCTCAACCCCTCACAATATTCCCATACTAATAATAGTCATAAATAATTTTATAACGACCTTCACATGCAAATAATTTTTTTTTTTTTTTTTTGGGAGTCGTCTCGCCCTTAACTTTCCACGACAACCTTGAAATTTCCAAACGTACAAAATGTGGGCTGTAACAAAAAAGCTAGGCTCCGGAACAAGGGAGCACTCCAAAATAGCTGAATAGATATCCTAAGCTGGCGGATCACCAAAGCAAGAATGCAGACACACGGGCATGAACGCGCCCCCCCCGAAGAAAGGGGGTCAGTACGGAATATGTACTGAGCATATAAAATATAAAATATAGTAAACAGGATCATACTAAAATAAGGAGTGTAGAAAACTAGTACAATAACCAGAAAACCACAAGGCTTGCCTTTGAAACATAAATCATGCGTGTCAACATCATACCCAACCTGTTATGGGACTTAATGACATAATTAGATAATCATCCGGTACATATGCATATATAACGTGTCCCGGCCCTCTAGTGAGGGACTCGGTAAATAAAATCATCATATACATGTACATATAACGTGTCCCGGCGCTCTAGTGAGGGACTCGGTGAATAAAGTCATCATATGCCATCCTGACCGCCATCCCCGTATCATCATATCATCATGTCATCATATCATCATATACATATATATAACGTGTCCCGGCCCTCTAGTGAGGGACTCGGTGAATAATGCAAAGGGAGCTGTGCACGAGAACATGTCCTGGCCCGGACTCGGTGAAAGATGTAACAAAGATGCACGAGCAGAGTAGTGAGTAACCATATGCATATAAATCATCTTTGGGACTCAATAGATAAGTAGACTAATCAACGCTCTAGTATCCGGATAATAGTCACACTCAGTACTCTTTGAATATCATTATGAACTATATCAAAATAAAGCCTCAGGGATCATAGACATGTATCATATTAATACGAGACAGCTTATAAAAGTTATGGTCATTAGTCATTATAGAGTTTTTTCAAAGAAAGAAACTTTCAGAATCATTTATCGTCCGATCATATAGAAAGCTCGAGGCGTAGCTTGTCTATTTTAAGCATTCTAATATCAAGAAGTGAATAAAAATCATAATACATGCTCGGAACTTATGAATAGAATTACCCCAAAGCTCATATCGTTTCATACTTACATCTAGGACATGCCAAAAGAAAGAAAGGATAGGCTTTACATACCTTTAGCGTTTACTCGCAACACGACACGTATACGCTGCCCAATAGTGTCTCAACCTATATTAAGACGTCAAGAACTACGATTAAACTACAGAGAGATTCAAAGCGTATCCTAACGTTAATAACTCCTTTCTAGATAATAGATATTTAGACGACGTTTCCCTTATATTCAAACCAACCACATACAACCAAACCAACATCACTAATCATACATTCAAGTATCAACCCGAGACTATTCAAACAAGACTCGAGAACGCTCCGGACAGCCCGTACAACATTCCAAATAGCCGACATTCATAATATTTGATAACAATTCACATACAACTACTACATACTCAAATTACTATTAATGATGCATAGTCGTAACATTTTCATCTAAACATCCTTACAACAGCCCAACCAACACACAATACAATATATAACCTTCCAAGCTCAACAAGAACAACCACAACACATAAAATTCTCACAACTCAGTCCATAACGATTCCAAATCCATTTCAATCCACGATTTCACATAATAACAATTTCATGTATTTTCTTACTTCCGACTTCGTCCAATTCAATTTTTATAATTTCATTACAACTTTATTAACACAACTACACCATAAAATAGGAAAATCCTACCACAGTTTTTTCGGAGGAATTTCTACTCTTAATTGCTCCAATTTCGCAATTTCTTCTTCCTCGATTCAATATCCAATGTTGCTATCACCTCCTTGAACTTGTAAATCACCTTGGGATTAAATCAAATCAAGAATTATTTTTTTTAAAACAGCCATGGCTGTCAGGAACAAGTAGCGTACCATGGTAATGCTCCCTTTCTCTCTCTATGCTTCACAAAATGTTGAAGATTAAAATGAATAGCTTGGTCATTATTTCCATATTTATATGTTGTCCATATGGTTGACATGTGTCCAACCATGTGACATGTGTCCCACCATGTGACATGTGTCCCACTATGATTTATGAGCCAATCATAATTGTCTATGTGTTGTGGGGCCCACTTAGTGATCTAATTAGGCTAATTATTCATAATTAATCACTAATCCCCACTTAATAATCCAATCATGGTTAATTAACCCCTAATATCCATTAATATTTCCATGCCAATTAAAATTTATAAGCACTTCGAGAATTAATAAAAATTGGGGATTAAAGTTCCTTGTCTCATATCCATAATAATCTTGTCCTTCGACTTATGCCGATTAGCTTACGAATAATCCGTCGCTTAAAAATACGGGATATAACATATTTAGACGGAGTAATCAATAGTCTGGAAACTATAGAGGGACATCGAATATAACATGGACGAACGAATATCCAGATCGCCTCTGTCCTATTCAAAAGCGTTCGTTAGAACAAGCTATGCTAAGTAAAAATGGGCGAATTATCACAGGAGTATGGGATATGATGGCAAGTTAAGCTCAAATTTTCACGAGAGTGACATAGAATATGAGATTGAAGAGTTGAAACCTGTCCTAACTCATTCACTCCTTATACGAAGCAGAAATATATGGATATCTTTATACGAGGAGCGAAAGGAGGTTAAATACGAATGTCACAAGTACTGAAGCCAAAGATTAATAACCAAGCTTCAGAAATGTAAAATAAGAATTATAAGAGCCAGAGTGGAGATTATACCGTTTACAATGATGAGAGCTACACTAAGATAAAGGAATACGAAATAGAGCCTTCCGTTCTTATATAGTTGGATCTTCAAACGATTTCAAGCCTAGTGAATCAAGTTTTCGTCAGTATGCAATCGTATCCCTATGGGATCGCTAATATAAGGATACCATAGGATTGTAGTTCAGTCATATACCCCGTCTTATGACTAGATGATACTCGAGTTCAGAAATTCGACACAAGCTAGTAGATCTTGAGGTGAGCTCTTATTGTGGCCAAGTGAAACCAAGTGTTGCTATTTATGGATATTGGAGTGTGACATATATAGTTTGTTTTTTGGCTGCGTACAGGCTGGATTTTAGTTAAGTTTACAGTAGAGCCTCTGCCAAAATTTTTGCAAGTCTCTAAGAGTTAACGTTCGAGGACGAATGTTTCTAAAGGGGGAAAAGATGTTACATCCCGTATTTTTGTACGTTGGATTTGTCGTAAGTTAATCGACATAAGTTTAAGGAAAATATTATTTTTGACGTTATAGGTATTTATGCTATGTTTAACAAGCGATAAGTAAGTGTCGTGAAGGTTAAACGAATCGGAGAAAATAAGTTTTGTCAAAGTTTAGAATGTGGAACAAGTTATACGGACTGTATTGAATTTTGGTCATATTCAAGTATGCAAGTAAAGAGATCGATCTATAAAAGTTTGAGGTCCCGAAATAATTTAGGACTTAACAAGTGTGACAACGGTGATTGAGAATAATATTTGGTGTATGTATAAATAGGCTATGGACTAGAGTTCTACCACATGACTATGACAATGAGTATATCGAGTGTATTAAAAATGGTCATTATTTAAGTGAATTGAGATCGAGAAATTAATTATGTGTAATTGGTTAAAAGGGGGATTGTAGTGGAAAATTAGTTAATGGTTTTGTTGGATTTTTCCCACGTGTCCAATGACTAAGGAAGTAGTAGTGACTAACGTATATAATTGCTTAAGTGGCAGCTTGGTGATAGGTGTTAAATGATGTGGAGCTCACATTTTATAGATAGTATTACTCTTGGTAATATCCCTTTCAATTGGAGACTTCTTTGAAGTGTAATACAACAATTTCTCCGCATTAGAAATTTTCTTAAAATAGAAAGTAAGCAGCATCATATTTTTAAACACCAGCGGCAACTTAACTTATTTCTCCCTTTCAACAATTGAACTTATTTCTTCTTTACAACAACGTGATTCAATTTTTGTTACGGGTTTGCTCACCGATTCGATCTCGTTGTAACGTTTGTCGCGTGGTTGAATTCGGGATTTCTTCAAATAAGAATTCTCCTCTACTAGATATATTTAAAGTTCATCCAGGCCATAGCTAAATTGTGGGATGAGAAATACGGAATTAATAGCGGGAAATCATATTTTGATGTTGTTGTTGTTGTATGGACTGCTTGGTAATATTCTAAGTTGTGTTGTGGCTGGAAATTGTTGGAGTAACTTGAGCATATTGTTTTTGTTTTCATTGATATGTATTTTGAAGGAAAGAAAAGATTGGAGAAGTGTGTTTGATAATCGTATCCGGGCTTGTCGCTCGTCGTGAAATGTTTATGACTTGTTGTATCTACATGGTATCTTGTTATTGATGTATATACTTGCTAGATTGTTATGGTTGTTGTTGTTGATATATGGAGTTGGGGGAAATGAGAAGAACGGGGGAGGTGCTGCCCATTTTGTTTTAGGACAAGTTAAATTTTCATTATACGATTAAAAGAGTAGTTTGTATGGTTAATGATAGTATTAGTATTGTTATCATATAGGTCGAGGAGCAGATACGAGTTGATTTCTTTGAGCCGTTGAGCTAAGAAGAGGTATATTAAGGCTATCCTTTCTGTTCTTTTTGCATGATCCTTATGATACAAACCAATGAACGAACGAACGAACCTCCATATCACTCTACTCTTGGAAGCATTAGGAGTACTCTAGTATTTGATGTTCATGTACCCTTTTTACTATTATTCCTTCTATCCATGGGTCTTGAGATTACTTATATTGATGACATTAGCTCAAAGATGTTTATCGGAGGTAGTACGACTTTATGTCACTCCGAGAGTTCTATTTATTCATCTTACTTATGCATTGCATTCATTTATTTATATGCACATTGAACCATGACCAGAAGGCGTTATATACGCGTATATAATATGTATATGGGGTATGGGGAAAGGGATATGCGTTATATACGCATTACCACCTGATCAGTTGGTGCACAATGATGATGACAATGTTGATGCCCATAGAGGGGCCGATATGATATGATATATGGATCGGACTGCACGTTCCACAATGCTAACATTTATGGATCGGGCTGTATGTTCCACATCACTAACAGTTATATTATGATATATGTATATGACCTTGAAAGAAAGTATGCATATCATTTTCCCTCAGAGGCACTTTAAGTTATACAGACTTACACAGACATTTCCAGATATACAATCACACAAATATATTCAGATATACAGATTAACTCATATGTTTCAGATGCCTTTCGTGATTCTTATGTATATACTGCTTTCATCCCTTACATATTCGATACATTATTCGTACTGACTCCCCTATTGTTTGGGGGGCTGCGTTTTATGCCCTCAGGTCCTGAGATACAGGTTGGTGATCCATCCATTAGGATGTCAGCTCAGCAGATAAGGTTAATGCCTCCATTTGTTCCGGAGATGCCAAGATTCAACATGGTCTTATGTATATCTATATATGCACATATGTATAGGTATGGCGGGGCCCTGTCCAGGCCACCTTATGTTATGTTTTCTAGTAGAGTCTTGTAGACAGTTATGTATCATCAGATAATGTCCAGACTTACGGTTTCACATGTTGTCAAAGATGGTTATGATAGCCCTATCGGCTTATGCAGTATGTTCGGTATATTCATACAGATGAGTCTTTCAGGTTAGTTGATACAAGCATGTTCCTTATGAGTTCATCGAGAGTCATATGATGGCCCTATCGGCCCACCTATGTTTATGTTAATGTCACAGATGTAGGCCAGATGGTGCTTGACTAGTATGGTTAGGTGCCCATCGCATTCCTCTAGTTTGGGTCGTGACACTAACAATGTCAAAGAGTACGGAAAGATAAATAATTCTCATGTCTTTTCATGGTAGTAAATCAGTTTCAAGAATGATCATTTTCTCATAGTTTCATCAGATATGGGAAGATGAATATAAATTGGAACCACATTATCAACAAGTTCAACTTTGGCTAACTTAGCCAACATAAGCAGAAATCATACCAACCTAAGAGTGGACTTATACACCACTTCCACTGCTCGAAGGTTTACATGCATAACCCGGACAATAATTATATTCTATATGCGCATCTCCAATCGGAGTCTAAAAGGTAAGCCATAGCATACCTCAAAAGCCGAGCACACACGAACCCCTTAAGCTATTGCCTTTCCTTTCCGAGAAGCTTCAATTTTCTCGAACTCTATCATTAATGTGTTCTATGTAAGTACACGAGTCTAACAACACCCATAATGTCATACAAAGAATTCATGTCCAAAAAGTCAACCCAAACCCCGACCCAAACCTTGAAGGTCAAAATGGTAATTTCTCGCGAAATCGAGTTCAACATGATCTAATTAATTATTTACATGGTCATACGAACCCAACAATACCCATATTGCTATAATTATAATCAAAACCCAAAAACAAACCCAAAATAACCAAATCCAAGCCCCAAAGGCAAAACAGGAAATTCAACTTAAATCTACCTTATCCATAATCTAAATACCCGAACCCCAAGGGAAAAACTTGAAATTCAACTTAAGTCTACCTTACCCATAATCTAAATAAGCTAAACCTAGAAAATCACCTAAAACTAACCATGGATTGACCTCTAATTTCAAGAAAACTCAATTCTTATGTTAGGGCTAAAACCCTCAAATTTCTAACCCAAAAACATGATTTAATTACTAATTAACTGAAGGAATCAAGAGAAATTATAAAATCATGGTTAGAATCTTAACCCAACAATGAATCTTGAACTTAGCACTTGTTTTCTCCAAAAACTGAGCTCTAGAACTTGAGTTATGTGAAAATGGGGTTTTGATTCGAAGTTTAGAATTAAATATTTGTTTCAGCCCTTTCCTTTTACGTGAACGTGAGACAGGCTTGCGAATGCTGCCCTGATCCGGTCCAGCCATCACGAATGCGAGACAAGGCTCGCCAACACGATGCCCAGGCTTGACCCGGCCCAGCCCCAAATCCTTAAACGTAAATGCGAGTCGGACCTCGTGAACGCGGCTACTCTGGTCCCTACTTCATCGTGAATGCGAGTCCTTCGTCCCAAACGCAAAAAAGGAAACCAGATTCAGCTGAAACTAGAAAAATCTGATTTCTCAAATTGCCAATCTACCACTTGAAACTCACTCGGAATCGCCCGAACACCAACCAAATTATGCATTTCTATCATAAAACACGCTCCGAACTCGCTCGTGCACTCGGAATTCCCAAAAGAGGTCGTCGTAACTCCAAAACCATACATTATCATAAACTCAACCTATGACCCAAAACACTTCCGAAATCCTTGAGATCAGAACTAACTCTACCAAGTCAAAAATCACACTCCGAACCTAACAGAGTTATCAAAAATTGAAACCGAGTGCGTTTACCAAAAAGTCAACTTTTAGTCAAACCAATCATTTTCAAAAAGTGAACTTTTACCAACTTTTCTTCCATGATCATCACAACATGGAATGTTAGGGGTCTAAATGAACCCCTAAAACAGAAGGAGCTGAAGCTCTTTCTGCAACAGCATAAGATACATGTTATTGGATGTCTGGAGACAAGAATAAAGGAACATAAGTCTTTAGGTATAGTCAATAAAATTGCCATGGGGTGGGGGCACTGTTGAAACTACCCTATGGCTTATAATAGAAGAATTTGGTTAATTTGGAGAGCCTATGTGCAAATGCAAGTGTTGTCCATCACTGAGCAGCTTATACACAGCAAAGTGCAGGATACTACTGGTTTCTAAATCTTCCTTACTGTGATTTATGGTAAAAAAAAAGAGGCAATTCATAGACAAGTATTGTGGAGAGATCTAATACAAGTTGAGAGTACTGTTCATGGGGCTTGGTTGCTGAGTGGAGATTTTAATACTCTACTATCATTAGAGGACAGGCTAGGCTCTCCTGTATTGCCAAATGAACACAAGAATTCCAGGATTGTGTAGATGCCCTACAACTGACCCCTTTAAGATCCAAGGGGTGGCATTTTACATTCTGTAACATGCAACAGGCAGAACACATAGTCTATTCAATGATTGACTGGGCGTTGTGAAACTTCTATTGGATACAGTCTTTTAGCCATATGGAGGCAGAGTTCTTAAATCCTAGGATGTCTTATCATTCATGTTACACCCCGAAAATTTCATGTCATTATACTATAAATAGAATAACGTGAGATTAAGGTGAACATGAAGTTCTTATTACATTATGGAGGGTATTTGGTAGCTTTAAAGTGCATACGATATGGTTTTGGAAGTTATACGAATCGGTAAAATTAAGTTCGTCGAGGGAAGCGGAGCATAGGTTGTGTTTGGAAAAGGTTCACAAACTATCGAGTTAAGTATTGTTTAGTAGCACCTTGAGGAGAAGTTATGAAGATCTTTAGATGATTAGTAAAGTGTTAAACAAGTGTTAAGAGGGTTCTATAAGGATTAGAGATCAAACGAATCGACGAGAGCAATTTCGGGAAGAGGGTGAGTTAGACAACCAATTATACGGTCCTATAACTTTATCCGGTCCATATAATGGTTTTTATAACAATCACAGTGAAAGGTCATCACTGGGAAGATTATACAGTCACTTATACAGACCGTATAAAATTATGCGGACCGTATAAGTGTCCGTATAATCCATACGGGCAGCTTTAGTTCATTTCTATAAATAAAAACCCAAGTTCTTATTTCTTATTTCTCATTTCCTCCACAACTCTTGAAACCTATAGAATATTCCAAATACCATATCAACACAAACCAAAGGGAAATCAAGGATTAATTACCAAGAATTAAGAGAATCAAGTGTGGAGAGGTCCTCTATGATTTGTAGAAGTCAAGAAATCCTTTGGTATTGAAGTGGGGGTTTTCTCAAGTGAAGTATCTTCATCTAAGGTTCATTTCTATATGATCAAAGGTGAGTTGTACATCCATTCCATGTTATTAAAGTATTTGAGTGGTTGAATGACTTGGCTGAGAGAAGAAAATAGAATATGAGCTCAACGATAGAAATAATGATATTTTGAGTAGTAAGTTAACTTGAGTCATAGTTCTTGATGCACCATGAGTATAATCTTGTTGTAAATGAAACTAATGATGATGAGGAAGTATTATATAAAAGGGGAATATGATGTGTGTTGTAGCTATGGTTATGGATGATTTTGAAAGGGAGTCTTGAGAATTAAACAAAGCTTAATTTGAAGAAATCTATTGATTATGATATTATGGGTGTTGCTATTGATGTCTCGAAAGTTGTTTAGTATTTGGAGAAGTTGCAGAAACAAAGGAAATGCTGCCCAATTTTCGTTAGCTCTTAGTCGCTCTAGTTTGGACTTAAGCCTATTTTAAATGATCTAATTTAGTACAAATTCTCTTGAACGTAGAGTTGCGAGCTTGGAAGGAGAACGTGTAGTCGTCAAGAAGACATAAAGGTATGTTAAGGTTAGTCCACTTTCTTTCAAATGCATGACTCCTATATTACCATTTTCTATAGATTCCCATGACCTTCTTACATTCCAAAGTGGAAAGTCTAAGATTATTAAGAGTCCCTTATGAGCTAGAGACAAGATATGTTCTGTGAGAATGATGATGATGATGATCCTATTTTTTAGAGATTCCGAAACTTATGAGATGATGCTATTATGAGTTGAACATCTTATTTCATGAATTCATTGATGTTATTTCTTGTAGCCTCGCCTCATGATATTAGTTCCTTGAAGGTGAGACATAGTGATGATGAATATTCCATAATACAATCGGAGGTCACCGACCTTATGTCACTCTGATATGATTGTTGCTTTGATTGGGGTCGCATGCATGCTTATTGTTACATTCCGCATTTTGTACCCTCGGGTAAGTCAAGGCAAGTGACACAAGTTGCTTATGGAAATGTTAAAGTTGGAATGTTAAGAAAGGCCAGGGGTAAAAAGGTAAATTTGCAAGATGACTCATGGAAATATGGAGAAAGGCTAGGGGCAAATTTGGAACTAAGGAAAATATTTTTCATGAAAAAAGGAGAAATTTGCTAGAAATTTCAAGAAAGAGGCCATTTGGCCATGGGCCCCACTTGCATTATTTGGCCAAATTAAATCAAGCCAAGTTAGGGGCCAATATGGTTGATTATTATTGGAGGAGGCTAAGTATATATATGGGAGAGGATGACTTGGTCATCTTATTTTTCCCTAGAGTTTTCAAGAAGCAAGAAAGCAACAAAGAGAGGAGAAAAGAAATGGCCATTCGGCCCTAGTGAAAAAAAAAAAGAGAAAACCAAAAAAAAAAAAAAAAAGAGAGAGAGTTTCCAACTTGTTTCTTCATAGCCAAACAATCCTTTGAAGGGTTCTTAGTGAAGTGGAGTGATTTGTGGGCAAGAAGAACTCATATTCATAAGGTTGTTGATTTGAGTCAAGTGAAGAGTTGAGGAAAAGGTAAGGTTTAATTCTATTCTTATGTGTTATGGATGTTTGAGTATGTTGTGTGCATGAAAATGGATGAAATTCATGTGTTGTGGAAGTGAGTGTGTGGCCGTGAGTGTGTGTGTATGTGTTATGTTGTGTTGTGTTGTGTGTTGGTTGTTGTTGTAATGAATGGAAAATATAGAAATTCATGAAAAGTATGCTTAAGGGGTGTGTTGGCCGAATGGTAGGTTATGCTAGGGTGTGGTGAATTGATTCTATTTATGATGGCAATTGTTGTTATGGTAGGTTTTATGATGTTAGAATAAAGATTTAATGGTTTGGAGGAATGAAAATTGGATTGTTGTGCTTGAATTTGAAAGAAGGAAAAAAATGTTGTTGTTGTTGCATAAATTGGAAGATGTGGGTAAGTAGTATGTTGATGGTATTGTTGGAATATTATGTGAATTATATTGTATTGAGTTATATTGAATTGTATGGAATTGAATCGAATTGCATTGAAAAGAATTGAATTGAGTCGAATTGAATACAAGTGGTTTGTTGGTATTGTTGGTTGATAGTTTGGCCGGGTTTGAATTCCGGATTGTTGTTGAGTAAAATTGGCCAAGTTGAACTGGGAGGAATGGAATATTTACAGGGGAGGTGCTGCCGAAATTTCGGTAGCCAAGTATTATTTTAAGAATTCAATTCTAAAGGCACTATTCATGTTTGGTAAACATGACCAACTTGTAGATTTTGGCGAACTTGGAGCTTGAGTTTGGAGACGTGAACAAAGCGTAAAAGGTATGTGAAGCCTACCTCTCCTTCATTTGGCATGCCCTAGTTAGTATAAGTTGAAATCCGACCCTCGGGAAAAGTCCTACCCCTCGGAAACGACACCTAAATTTATTCCTTTTTCATTCAATAGATTTGAATCTATAACTTGTGCTTTAAAGAAAGAAGTGTTCAAACGTCCGAAACCTTTGGAAATGAAATTGAAATGCCTTGAAACCTTCGTGAATGACCCCAATGGTACATGATGACCGTGTTTTTATGTTCGTCACCCGAGTCTCGATAAGCGTGCATATCGGTTTCCATTACTTCTTTCATAGGAACTTTATAATCTTATTTTATGCTTTCTTATGGTGTTGCTATTCATTGATGGTCTCGCCTTATAATGATTGTTCCTTCAAGGTGAGACGAAACGACCGTGGTTATTCCATAAGGTAGTCGGGGGCTACCGACCTTACGTCACCCCGATAGACACATGACTTTCTTTGGGTTCTCGTATGCATCGCTTACATGATATGTATATGACATGTATATGATATGTATATGAAAATGGGGAATTTTTGGGGAATGGATACATGTTGCGCTATAGACGCATTGCCACCGGTCGGTGGCGTAATTCCATCCGGACGCGGGACACATGTGGGCGAGCCGACGTATTTCGGTGACATGACTTGTTTTATTTTCACATGTATATGACAAGAAATGTTTTTGAAAAAAATATAATAAGCAAGCATGACATCACGAGAGGCACTTACGGTGCATTATCCTTTTATCTCGTTACATGATCTTTGGTCCCACAGGTTGTTATTGCTCACATGTTACAGGCTTCATTGTATTATTTCTATGGCTTACATACTCGGTACACTGTTCGTACTGACCCCTTTTTTTTGGGGGCTGCGTCTCATGCCACACAGGTAGACAGGTTGACGGGCTCGACTCCTAGGAGCTTTTCCGGTACGTACATTGAAAGGCGCTCCGGTTGTTCGAGCTCTTGTTTTGGGTACTACTCTTATGTATATATCTGAACTCAGCAAAGTCAGTCACTTGTAATTACATGTATTTTGTTTAGAGGCTCGTAGACAGATATGTACAGTCAGATGTTTCACAGCCTAGTTGTCTTTGTCGCCGTGTGATATGTCAGTACAGTTGATTGCTACTACTCGTGTATATGTATGCTAATATCGGCGATGTTATGGAAAAAAAAATGCCGGTGTTCATACGGCCCACTTAGTAATAAGAACAAGACCTATGACAGGGTGCAGTACAAGTATCGGGTACTCGTCGCGGCCCCTAGTTGGGTCGTGAGCGAAGTGGTATCGAGCGGTCGGTCCTAGGGTTTGTCTACGAGTCGTGTCCCGAGTCCCGCTTATGGGTGTGTAGCGCGCCACACTTATAAACGGGAGGCTGCGTGGCATTTAGGAAATATGACCTTCTTTGCATTCCGGATCGTGCGATAGAGCTATGTTCCGTTTTCTCATATTCTTTCTTAATCCCGCGTTATGGTTTCAGTAATGCCGGTGACGAGGAAAGCTACAGCAGCCCGGAAGGGCAAGAGGGTGGCTGGGAAAAGAGTTGAACAGGAGCCACCAGCGGAGGTAGAAGTGGGCGAGTCTCACAACGAGGCTTCTCCTGCTTCCCCTGTGTCGCGAGCAGGTAGAGCTCCAAAGCGCAGTACCGCCGCCGCGGGCCGGCGGGCAACGGAAGCTATTCGATGTCGACCCCTTAGTCGCCGCACAAGCTCGGCGCGAGGATGCGGGCCAAGGGGACAGGCGACGAGCGCCAGAGCTCGTGATTTTATGGCCCTAAATCCTCCAGAATTCTATGGATCGAAGCAGAGGAGGACCCCCAAAGCTTTTTAGATGAAATCTTTGAGGCGGAGACCGAGTCAGTAGAATTGGCCTCCTATAGATTGCGGGATATGGGCGGTCCATTGGTATAATAATTGGATCTCCTCGAGGGAGCAAATGCGCCTCCCCCGGTCTGGCGAGAGTTCACCGAGGCATTTCTGCGACATTACCTACCACCAGAGGTTCGACGGGCCCGAGCTGATATGTTCTTGAATCTCAGGCAGGGAAATATGAGTGCTCGGGAATACAGTCTCCGATTTGACTCGTTAGCCCGGTACGCCCCAGCCATGGTAGCGGATATGGGGGACCGTGTGCACCAGTACGTGAGAGGGCTAGGGCCACATTTAGCTAAAGACCGCTGGCGGCCTCACTCCAAGACGGGATGACTATCGCTCGCATTCGTGTGCCCACGCCCAAAACACGGAAAAAGCGATGCCCGGAACGGAGGGCGAGCGCGATTCGGATAGGGGCTCCGAGAAAAAGAGCCGGATCTTTTGGGGCCGGGAAGTGAATATAGGGGGACGGAGGCACCGCGGCATTCCGTGGTATCGAGCCGGATCGAGTGCCCGAGCATCGGGGTCCCGGCATAGAGCTAAGTCGAACCAGGGACGAAGCCCCCCCCGCGATGCACTCGGTGTGGTAAGCTACATTCGGCGTTGCTACCTTGACATGGCGCTTGTTTTGTCCGTGGTCGACCGACCACTTGATGCGTGATCGCCCACGGAGATCCGGAGAGACCGGACTCGGCCGCCGGATCCGCCATTGGTTCGTCGTCGACCGTGCGCCCTCCGGACGGATGTCCCGTGCCCCGCCGGTCGTGGTCGAGGCGGAGGGGAGCACCTAAGTACGTGCGGTCCTCAGAACCGCATATTTGCACTGACAAGACAGCAGGATCCTGAGCCCTCCCAGGACGCAGCTACAGGTACCCTATCGGCATTCTTTTATAAAGTACATATGTGATTGGTCTAAACTCTATACCGTTATGTGTCATTCCTTGTATTGCTGATGAGAATCTAGAAATCCTGGACGAAAGGTAGTTATACGCATAGACAAGAAGTGAGTATTAAGGGCCGAGGGGGCTAAAATGGTAATTAAGAGAAAAGTACGTTCCGAAGCCGCGTCGAAAGTGACTAGTGCCCTAATCTGCCCTGGATTACGTGACAAAGCCGTTCGGGAGAGTGGATGCAAATATATTAGCCTTAAGATACCGGAATACGTTATCGTTTTAGGGTTAAGCGTCTTTGGAATGGGAGCAATTCCATGATGGGTGACCCCCTGAGAAATATCCCAAAAATCTCATAAGTATAGAGATAGAGGACAAATGTGAAGTTAGGGTAGCCTAGATGATATTAGAGTATATGGGATGACGAGAGACATAATAGAGGTTGCGTAGACCGAGTTAGACTGGGCCGGTGAAAAGGAAACAGGTATAGCACAGCTCTAGAATCAGGGTAGGTTTAAATAGTGGTTGGAAATGTTGCGAATGAGGGGATAACAAGAGTTTGGGATATGTTGGAACATCGAGCAACTACAAAAGAAGGCGTACAACAAGTTGACAACGGGTACAGTACGACGCAAATATAGAGAACAACCAAGGAAGGTAACCGAAAAAGATCGGTAGATATAAAAAGGGGGATGACCGAGACGGCGTCCTATGAAGTATGGTATAACAAGAAAGTATAAGTCAACCAAGCATCTGAACGGACGTGTCAAGTGATTGCGTACGACAACCCTAAGGGAAACCTCCCCGAAATGTGGTAACACCAGATAAGGTCAATTCAACATTCGAGGACGAATGTTCTAAAGGGGGGGAGAATGTTACATTCCGCATTTTGTACCCTCGGGTAAGTCAAGGCAAGTGACACAAGTTGCTTATGGAAATGTTAAAGTTGGAATATTAAGAAAGGCCAGGGGTAAAAAGGTAAATTTGCAAGATGACTCATGGAAATATGGAGAAAGGCTAGGGGCAAATTTGGAACTAAGGAAAATATTTTTCATGAAAAAGGAGAAATTTGCTAGAAATTTCAAGAAAGAGGCCACTTGGCCAGCGGGCCCCACTTGCATTATTTGGCCAAATTAAATCAAGCCAAGTTAGGGCCAATATGGTTGATTATTATTGATGAGGCTAAGTATATATATGGGAGAGGATGACTTGGTCATCTTATTTTTCCCTAGAGTTTTCAAGAAGCAAGAAAGCAAGAAAGAGAGAGAGAAAAGAAATGGCCATTCGGCCCTAGCGAAAAAAAAAAGAGAAAAGAAAAAAAAAAAAAAAAAAAAAAAAAAGAGTGAGTTTCCAACTTGTTTCTTCATAGCCAAACAATCCTTTTGAAGGGTTCTTAGTGAAGTGGAGTGATTTGTGGGCAAGAAGAACTCATATTCATAAGGTTGTTGATTTGAGTCAAGTGAAGAGTTGAGGAAAAGGTAAGGTTTAATTCTATTCTTATGTGTTATGGATGTTTGAGTATGTTGTGTGCATGAAAATGGATGAAATTCATGTGTTGTGGAAGTGAGTGTGTGGCCGTGAGTGTGTGTGTATGTGTGTATGTGTTATGTTGTGTTGTGTTGTGTGTTGGTTGTTGTTGTAATGAATGGAAAATATAGAAATTCATGAAAAGTATGCTTAAGGGGTGTGTTGGCCGAATGGTAGGTTATGCTAGGGTGTGGTGAATTGATTCTATTTATGATGGCAATTGTTGTTATGGTAGGTTTTGTCACACCCCAACTTTACTAGGGTGTGATGGGCACCCGACCCCATATTCGGGGCCGAGCGAACCCTCGGACTCTTAGTACACACATGTTCTCTTGGATTCATAGGACAAAGTAAAGTAAAATACATAGTAATTTTTTTTTTGAAAACCTTTTCGTCATTTCTCAAAGTGAATACCGTTTGAAAACGTGAGGTCTCTGTATAATAAAACACGTCAACCGGTGAAACTCTTTTTAAAGTCGACACATAGACCCACGACTGGCTCGCAAAGTCTCTAACCGTAATCATGGACCATAGCACGTGTATGGCCGACTCAAAGAACTCTCCCGGGGCGAGTGGAGCTTGCCAACGTTGGCTTTGGAACATCTTCTATAATGACTTCTACTCGCCCGGGGGTACCGCGCGGCATGAAACGCGCCGCCCACAAGAAGGGGCGTCGCACGAATAGTGTACCGAGTATGTAAGGCATAGACGGTAACATAGTAAGAAATGTATATATGAACAATAACCGCATAGAAACATAGAATATGTCATGTCGAGCCGCGACTCGTACATAGGAATCATATCATGGAGAACATAGAACATAGCATAGGATAGCGAGTAACTCCGTGCATACGAGTGCCCCGGGGGCGGATGTCATGCATGCTTATTTGGTCATATCGGGTCATAGTACCGCGCGAGACGACTCGCCCCACATAGCGCCCGAATACCTCCGGCTCCGCCATAAATCCCGCGTCCGGCATCCCGCGTCCGGGATGATAAGCCACTCGACTGTGTGGCAATGAAACATAGTTCCTTCCCAAATTCCAAGTATTCAAGTATCACATCCCCCCAACCCATGTTCATATTTAGCATGCAAGAGAGCCCAAGGAAATCATGTATTTATCGGAGTGACGTAAGGTCGGAAACCTCCGATCGCATTATGAAGTAATCATGGTCGCTTTGTCTCACCTTGAAGAAACGATAATCATAAGGCGAGACTGTCAACGTAGAACATGTCATAGCATATCGAGTCATAGAATCATAGTTGTCATAGAATCATAGGCATCATAGCATCATAGAATCATAGTCATCATAGAATCATAGGACCATAGTATTCGTAGGATCACAGTCTTCATAGGATCGTAGTCGTCATGGAATCATAGTGTTCATAGGATCATAGGCATCGTAGAATCATAGTCATTGCTTTAGTTATTAAGACTTTCAATATTGAAAAACTGGGTTTTTGAAGAAAAAAGAATATTTTGGAAAACATTTGTAAACTTTTAGAAAAGAAAATTATGCATTGGGGTCAAGGTTTAGTTAAAACAATTCTTATTTAGTAGTCGAAATAATATCCAAAAGTTTTCTTTAGCCGTAATATTGAAATAAACCGAAGGGAGCCATAGGAGGAAATTAGGGAATAGTGGGCCCACCTCGAGTCAAATGAGGCGGCGAACACCATTTACATATAATACATTTCATAATGTTACTTATGGAAGTCTTAGGATGATCGGGTCGTATTCTTGCAAGTCCTAGGGTGTTCCGACCTTTCTCTCACTATTTAAGCACACTTTTAGTTCAATGCCTTTGAATGAATAGTAATCGTTTTTCAATCTCGGATTTCTAGAGTTAGGGAAGTCCTCGAGACACGTTTTCAAGCCTAGTATATCTAAGACATGCCAAAGAAAGAAAGTGAAGCCTTACATACCTTTTTTCCGCTTCTTACGCTCCTCCAAATTCAAGCTCCAAATCCGCCAAAAATCTACAAATGGTCGCATTTACCAAACCTTGGTTAGAAGCTTTTAGAGGTTGAATCTTAAGGTACACTTGCCTACCGAAATTTCGGCAGCATTTCCTCTATAAATACACCGTCCCGAGAATATGGCTCGGCCCAATTCAACAACAACAACCCGAGAATGGAACTCGGCCACAATATCAACAATAAAACTACAATAGCATCTCCAAACATACTCAATTTAATTCAATAACATTTCATTCGCCTTCAAGTAAGCTACGTATATTCAAACTCACATTATTGATCATTCATTCACTATTATTCCGAGACCTTTCACACACGATTTAAGAACATTTCAAGTAATCCATGCAATATTCGAAACATTGCAAATCACATACCACTTCACCCGAAAAACTACCAAACCCGAGAACACAACACAATACATTTCTTTCTTTCAACTTCATAAACTATATCAACAATCTCATATGTTAGCAACCTTATTTCCGTAAATTCAAGAAGCTATATTAAAATCCCATTGCCTTCTAAATCAGCCCACATTCACGGCCACAACATCACACACATAGCTACAACCTTAACATGCATAATCTCATGTTCCTCATCCATTTTACAACATAATATTCTCAACAATATCACTAGAACGCTAAATTACATTAATTCATCTTCGCTACACAATTAACCTATAAATTCGGCCAACATCCATACATACACAACATCATGAATTTCATCCGCTTCCACACACTACAACACGTCCAAAACATGCATAAAACACGTAAAAGAGAATAGAACCTTACCTTTTCCTTTCAATTGTTCTACTCGGCTAGTTCTCTCCATAGTCAAAACGAATGGTTTCCTTGTTCTTACAACCACTCCACGTCGTAAAGGACCTTCCAATTAGTGGAAAACTAGAAGAAAAATATTTTTCCATGACCATCTTCAAAGGGCTGTTCGGCCAGCCCCTTGGCCGAACCCCTCTCTCTTTCTTTTCTTTTTCTTTCTTTCTCTCTTGTTCTCTCTTTCTTTCTTTCTTAAAATATGACCACCCCTTATATATATATATACTTATTGTATACATGTGAGGGGCACATGCCCTCTCTAGATTTTTCTTCCTTTTTCTTGGCTTTTCTTTTCCTTTCTTGAATTTTCTTCAAATTTCCAAAAGATGACCAAGTTCTTTCTTTGTCTCCTTTCTCCTTGCTTATTTTCGGCCACATGACCTTTTTCCATGAAATTTCTTAATTACTCGTGAAATGACCATTTTACCCCTCGACTTTCCTAATTATTACCATTATGTCCCTAGCCTTCCGCATTATTTCACGGCCCATTTTGCGAATTTCCCTTCTTGCCCTTAGCCTTTCTCAATACTTTCCATGCTGCCATTGCCCGCAATTAATATTCCTAACAACTCGCACATTAAAATTATGTTAGAACATAGTCTTATCCTTAACTTCTCGCCATTAACTCGGAATATTCAAATGTTCAAAATACGAGGTGTAACAGGTTTTATGATGTTAGAATAAAGATTTAATAGTTTGGAGGAATGAAAATTGGATTGTTGTGCTTGAATTTGAAAGAAGGAAAAAAATGTTGTTGTTGTTGCATAAATTGGAAGATGTGGGTAAGTAGTATGTTGATGGTATTGTTGGAATATTATGTGAATTATATTGTATTGAGTTATATTGAATTGTATGGAATTGAATCGAATTGCATTGAAAAGAATTGAATTGAGTCGAATTGAATACAAGTGGTTTGTTGGTATTGTTGGTTGATAGTTTGGCCGGGTTTGAATTCCCGGATTGTTGTTGAGTAAAAATTGGCCAAGTTGAACTGGGAGGAATGGAATATTTACAGGGGAGGTGCTGCCGAAATTTCGGTAGCCAAGTATTATTTTAAGAATTCAATTCTAAAGGCACTAATCATGTTTGGTAAACATGACCAATTTGTAGATTTTTGGTAACTTGAGCTTGATTTTGGAGACGTGAACAAAGCGTAAAAGGTATGTGAAGCCTACCTCTCCTTCATTTGGCATGCCCTAGTTAGTATAAGTTGAAATCCGACCCTCGGGAAAAGTCCTACCCCTCGGAAACGACACCTAAATTTACTCCTTTTTCATTCAATAGATTTGAATCCATAACTTGTGCTTTAAAGAAAGAAGTGTTCAAACGTCCGAAACCTTTGGAAATGAAATTGAAATGCCTTGAAACCTTCGTGAATGACCCCAATGGTACATGATGACCGTGTTTTTATGTTCGTCACCCGAGTCTCGATAAGCGTGCATATCGGTTTTCATTACTTCTTTCATAGGAACTTTATAATCTTATTTTATGCTTTCTTATGGTGTTTCTATTCATTGATGGTCTCGCCTTATAATGATTGTTCCTTCAAGGTGAGACGAAACGACCGTGGTTATTCCATAAGGTAGTCGGGGGCTACCGACCTTACGTCACCCCGATAGACACATGACTTTCTTTGGGTTCTCATGCATGCTGCTTACATGATATGTATATGACATGTATATGATATGTATATGAAAATGGGGAATTTTGGGGAATGGATACATGTTGCGCTATAGACGCATTGCCACCTGGTCAGCTGGCGTAATTCCATCCCGGACGCGGGACACATGTGGGCGAGCCGACGTATTTCGGCGACATGACTTGTTTTATTTTCACATGTATATGACAAGAAATGTTTTTGAAAAAAAAATATAATAAGCAAGCATGACATCCGCCTGAGAGGCACTTACAGGTACAGATTATCCCTTTTATCTCGTTACATGATCTTTGGTCCCACAGTTGTTATTGCTCACATGTTACATGCTTCATTGTATTATTTCTATGGCTTACATACTCGCATTAATCGTTCGTACTGACCCCTTTTCTTGGGGGCTGCGTCTCATGCCACGCAGGTAGACAGGTTGACGGGTTCGACTCCTAGGAGCTTTTCCAGCTGTACATTGAAAGGCGCTCCAGTTGTTCCGGAGCTACTGTTTTGGGTACTACTCTTATGTATATATCTGAACTCAGCAAAGTCAGTCACTTGTAATTACATGTATTTTGTTTAGAGGCTCGTGTATATGTGACAAATTTCGATGTTTCAGCAAATTTAGTTGTTTTTGTCGCCGTGTGATATGTCAAGACAGTTGATTGCTACTACTCGTGTATATGTATGCTAATATCGGCGATGTTATGGAAAAAAAAATGCCGTTGTTCATACGGCCCACTTAGTAACAAGAACAAGACGATGATGCGGGTGCCTGGTACAAGTATCGGGTACTCGTCGCGGCCCCTAGTTGGGTCGTGACACTTATTTTCATATATGATTATACTGGGCCAAGTGTAACACCCTGCATCTTGGAACTAAGGTTAGACTCATAGCCTTAGAGTTTTAGCGGAAAAAAAACTGAAGGTTTGAACGTTTTGCGAAAATGGTTGATTACGCTACACGGCAAAAACGATAACTCCTCGATCAGTTTGAAATTTGGGAAAGTACCCTTAATGAAAGTTATAGTATGTAGAAATACCTTTCTAACGATATAAGAACCAAGCCAATCAGAGATCGGATCAAGGAGATATGATCATCTCAAGATGGCTAATAGTAAAACACTTGAAATCCTATAGAATCGGCTAAGTTTTCGATATGTCTGACTTCCAGTCAAATTTCGTGCAAATCCATTGGGAATTTGAGGAACCTTCCTTGATGCAAGTTGTAGCCCATTGAAATAGCTTTCCAACGGTATATTATGGGTCTTGAACAGAGTTATGTACGAGAAGTTATGCCCATTTTACTGAACACTGTGCAAAACCGACACCCGTCGCTTCTCGGGGCGCGTGAGGGCGCGTGAGATAGCGCGCGATGGCCCCGCTTCGCAGAGAGATCGCGCCACTCTGAGTGTTTAGCTTCAGAATGTTACGTGATGAACCCGCATCGCGGAACCATCGCGAAACAGGTCGATTTCGGGTCAGAATTCGGGATTTCGCGTTTTAAGTTATATCTAAGCTTAGGGTTTATTTCCCTAACACCCCTAATCACGAAAAATTAACCTAAAGTCAAGAAGAACAAGTCCCAAGCCTCAAGAACCCTACAAGGTAAGTTTTATCATGATTTTAGGTTGAATTCAAGTCCCTAATCTCTTTCTAACTTGAGTAAACCCATCTCAAGGTTCAAGAATTCAAGATTTTGGAAATCCTCTTCAAAGTTAGGGTCTTTGATTCAAGTTTGAGGCATTACCAGGTATGTAGAGTTACTATCTACGTGTGGGAACATCATTGTTCTTCCCCACGCCTCCTAATCCATAAAGTATGAAACTTTACAAAACTAGGGTTTCTATTCTATACTATGCTCATGATAACCCTAGGTCCATGTCTATAATTATATTATGTTTGCATTGCTATTATTCTATCATGGGTTCTTGATACTCATTATGATTATCGGAGAATCTATCCGTAATCCATGAAAACCCATATCTTGTATTCCATGGGTTCTTGCATGCATGTTTTTGACTAAGAATGATTGTTTCATGAATATCCTACATATCTACAAGTTTTCATGCAAATGTATTACATAATTACTTTCATGCTATGCTACAAGATACACAAACGCTAAATACAAGTTATTTCATGAAATCACAATTACAAGTTATTTCATGATATCCATGTACAAGCAAGTTATATTCATGAAACCATGGGCAGCAAGTGCCACTTATTTTACATGTTCATGTTTTTGGGAGTTGCTTTATCATCGAGAAGGCTTCAAATGTACTCTGAAACTACGTAGCCACCGTAACGAGGATTGCTCCACCCATGCTTAGGACGATCTCTCATAATGACTAGATCTTTTCATAATATTATTAAATCTCATGTCCCTGCAAGGTATGAGTGTTCTGCTGGTAGGACGCAAGTACCAGACCATGTTGTCGGTTATATTTACTGCTCTCCCTACTCACGATACTTTACACATGTTATATATGTATATGTACTCATGCTCATGATCATGTTTTCAGCTCAGTCTCTGTTATGTTATTATCATGTCCCATGTTATTTCTTTCAGTTGCTTTACATACCAGTACATTCAATGTGCTGACGTCCCCTTTATCGCCCGGGGGCCTGCATTTCACGATGCAGGTACGGATTTACAGGACGACGCCTCTGCTCAGTAGGATCTGCACGTACCAGCTTATTTGTGAGCCCCATCTCATTCGGGGTTTAGACATTGTCATTCTTCAATTAGTTTTGCAACTAAAGGTATGCTGGGGGCCTTGTCCCAGCAAGTATGTTTTCCAGTCAGGGTTCACGATTAGAGGTTTCATAGACTAGTCAGTTTAGTTATGTTAGACATGCAAGGTGTTTAGCCATCTTTGGCTCAACTTATGTTATTTCCGCATTCATGATTTAAACAAGTATTTCATTAAATTATTATGACATCTCATGTTTTATAAAAGCTCATCACGTTCATGCTATATTTCCGCTCATGTATGCCTCATGATGATTCAGCAAGCCATGTGGTTCGCTCGGTCACATGCAGTATGGCACCGAGTGCCGTGTTTCGCCCAGGCCATGGTTCGGGGCGTGACAAAACTTGGTATCAGAGCCTAGGTTCAAGTATCTTTAGGGAGTCTATGAAACCGTGTCCAGTGGGGTCACTTTTATATGTGTGAGGGCCCCATACATATAAATAGTTGATCACCAAGACATTCAGGATTGTCTCACTTCTTTCATATTCTAGATCGTGCAATTAGAGCAGTACTTTTAGGATGCCTTTCTAATTCGTGCGTGTACGTATTTTCAGAAAATGCCTGCGAAAAGGAAGTACACCAGAAAGGCTACAGCTACCAGCCAAGGGGATACTGCGGAAGCAACTCGCGAAGAGACCGTTCCGACTCAGACAGCAGCCCCCACTGCTCCTACAGCTACACCTCCTAACACTTCAGACATGGATGTTAGAGGAGCCATCCAGCTGCTTACTCAGATTGTTGCCAACCAGGCGCAGCGACAAGAATCGGCCCCTAGCTCAGGTGCTAGTGGCGGGCCAAACAGTTCAAGAACTCAGGAATTCCTGCGGATGAAACCTCCAACTTTCACAGGGACGAAGGCTGAGGAGGATCCGCAGAACTATATTGATGGACTACAGAAAGTGTTTCGTATTATGCATGTCACTGAGACAGAGGCAGCAGAGTTTGGTGCTTTTCAACTGCAGGATGTTGCTCATATTTGGTATGAGACATGGGAACAATCTCGAGGAGAGGATGCATCATCTGCTACTTGGGACGAGTTCGTTGACGCTTTCCTTGGCCACTTCATGCCTATCGAGGTCCGGGAAGCGAAAGCCGTGGAATTCCGAGAGGTTGAGGCAGGGTAACTTGACCGTTCAAGAGTACTATCTCAAATTTATTTCGTTATCCAGATATGCTCCTCACATGGTTCCCGACATGAGGGAAACGGTTAGAAGATTTGTACTGGGGTTGAAACCCGAATTGTATAGAGATGCCAAGACTGCTGCTCAAAATGATAAGATGACTATCTCTAAGATCTTGGCATTTGTGCAAGGTAATGAAGCTGAACTGAAGGAAGAGGAAGCTCTGCAGAAACAAAAGGATAAGGAATTCAACAAGAGGGCTAAATCTTCAGGTAACTTTAGTCAGGGAGGAGGTAGGCAGTTCTTTAAGAACAGGTCAGCAGGACCCGCTCCATCTACAGCTAGTGCCCCAGTCCCTAAGTTCCGAAATGACAAGAAGCAGAACTTCAGACCATCGAGTTCTTATTCTCAGGCTAGTGTGGGTCAGTCAGCCTATACTATTCCAGCTTGCAGCAAGTGTAGCAAGAGACACTTGGGTGAGTGTCGTATGGGTACAGATGCGTGCTATGGTTGCGGCCAGAAGGGCCACATTCAGAAAGATTGTCCGTCAACTAGGCAAGGTACTGGAGGTAACGTGGCGCAGTCCACAAATTCAGCAGCTCCTCGTCACAATCAGGCCCAGCAGGGGCGTGGCACGACAAGGTCCGGCAATACAGGCGGTGGTCAGAACCGTTTGTATGCATTGACAGGTCGTCAGGATACAGAGGCTAGAGCAGATGTTGTCACAGGTATATTCCTCAGTTTTCACTTTTGAAGTATATGCCCTTTATTGACCCAGATCCACCTTATCTTACGTAACCCCTTTTGTTGCTAAAAAGTTTGGTATTGAACCTGAAAAATTGTATGAACCCTTTGAGGTGTCCACCCTAGTTGGGGAATCAGTCATAGCTAGACGTATCTATAGGGGTTGCCCAGTTTTAGTCTATCACCGCAGAACCATAGCCGATTTAGCTTTTAATTAGAAATGGTAAACTTTGATGTGATCATGCTGGTATGGACGGTTAGCTTCATGTTATGCCACGGTATGTTGTAGAACTAAAGTTGTAAGATTCGAGTTTCCTATCGAGCTACCATAGAATGGGAGGGTAACTCAAAGAGTACCTGTGGGTAGGTTTGTTTTTTATCTAAAAAAGCCTTAAAAATGATTTTCAAGGGTTATATCTATCACCTAGTTCGAGTCAAGGATCCGACGCCGTACTCCCACTCGCAACTGCGTACCATTGTAAATGAATTTTCGTGAGGTCTTTCCGAAGATCTTCCAGAGTCCCTCCCGACAGGAGATTGAATTTGGAATTGATTCGGTTCCCGATACTCACCGATATCTATTCCGCCATACGTAATGGCTCCACAGAGTTAAAGAGTTAAAAGCCCGGTTGAAAGATCTTCTTGACAAGGGGTTTATTAGGCCCGTTGTTTCGCCTTGGGGTGCGCGCAGTTTTATTTGTCCGAAAGAAGGATGGTTCCTTACGTATGTGTATAGACTACCACCGTCACCGAACAAGGTCACCATTAAGAACAGTACCCTCTTCCTAGAATATTGACTTATTTGACCAACGTGGCGCCCAATGTTATTCCAAGATTAACCTCAGATCGTGCTATCATCGCTAAAGGTTAAGGAAGTTGATATTCGAAAACCGCTTTGTAACCCGTCATGGGCATTTTGAATTTCTTGTTATGTCATTTGGGTTGACAAATGCGCCAGCTGCTTTCATGGATCTTATGAACAGGGTCTTCAAGCCTTACCTTGACTTATTCGTCATTGTCTTCATTGATGATATTTTGGTGTATTCCCGTAATGAGGCTGATCATGCAGAACATCTCAGAATAGTGTTGCAGACTCTTAAAGATCGCGAAATTTTTGCAAAATTCTCAAAGTGTGAGTTTTGGCTTAAGTCAGTGGCATTCTTAGGCCATGTGATATCAGGCTAAGTATGTGTTAAAGTTGATTCTCAAAAGATTGATGCCGTAAGAGTTGTCCCGTACCCACCTCGCTCGATATAAGAAGTTTCTTGTCCGGTAAAGCTATTATCGACGCTTTCGTAGAAGGATTTTCTTCTATCTCTCGCTCCGTTGACTAAGTTGACTCGGAAAAGTTAAGTTCCAATGGTCGATGCGTGGAGCGAAGCTTTTAAAGAGTTGAAGAGATTGACTTCTCTCCGAGCTTTTGACGCTACCGTGGTAAGGAACCGAAGGGTTCGTGGTTTATTGTGATGCTTCGGGAGTTGGTCTCAGATGTGTCTTAATGCAGCATGGTAAGGTTGTAGCTTATGCATCTCGTCAGCTCAAGGTTCACGAGAAGAATTATCCGACTCACGACCTAGAGTTAGCAGCTGTAGTTTTTGCACTTAAGATATGGCGTCATTATTTGTATGGAGTGCATGTTGATATTTTCACAGATCATAAAAGCCTCGCAAAGATATCTTCAAGCAAAGGGGAGTCAATCTTAGGCAAAGGAGATGGCTCGAATTGCTTAAGGATTACGATGTGGATATTTTTTACCATCCGGGGAGAGCGAATGTTGTAGCGGATGCTCTTAGTCGGCGTTCCATGTGAAGTTTAGCCCACGTGGACGTAGATAAGAGAGCTATGACAAAGGAAGTTCACCGGTTAGCCAATCTTGGAGTTCGATTTGTGGACTCCGAGGATGGTGGTGTGGTTGTTCAGAATAGAGCTCTTTCCTCTTTAGTCATTGAAGTCAAGGAGAAACAAGCTTTAATGATCCCTACTTGTTGTACTGGGAAAGCAGGGGATTCACAAGCACAAGACGATGGCTTTCGAACAAGTGGGGAGATGGTGGTACCTTCGAGGTACCGAGGTAGATCGTGCGTTCCAGATGTAGATGGGCTCGAGAGCGAATCATGTAGAAGCTCACAATTCAGTATTCCATTCACCTGTGTTCTACTAAGATGTACCATGATCTTAAGGAGATTTATTGGTGGAATGATATGAAGAAGAATGTAGCGATTTTGTAGCTAAAATGTACGAATTGTCAAGAAGTGAAAGTCAACACCGCAGGCACCGGTGGCTTGGCTTAGAATATCGATATTCCGGTCCGGAAATGGGAAATGATCAATATGGACTTTGTATCGTTTACCTCGTTCACTTAGGAGACATGACTCTATTTGGGTGATCGTTGCTTACTAAGTCGGCCGCACTTTTCGCTTACCAAGACCACGTATTTAAAGAGGAAGATTATGCCAAGCTGTATGTTAATGAGATTGTCAGATTGCATGGGACACCAGTGTCCATTATTTCAGATCGTGGTGCTCAGTTTACAGCGAACTTCTGGAAATCCTTTCAGAAAGGATTGGGTACCAAGGTGAACCTTAGCACAGCTTTTCATCCGCAAACCGTATGGACAAAAAGCAGCAGCGTACTATTCGCACTCGGGAAGACATGTTGAGAGCATGCGGTCTTGGATTTCAAAGGTAATTGGGATGATCACCTGCCTCTCATCGAGTTTTCCTATAATAACGCCTATCATGCTAATATTGGGATGGCACCGTTTGAAGCTCGTATGGGCGAAGGTGTAGGTCACCAATTGGTTGGTTGAAGTTGGTGAAGCAGAGTTGTTAGGACCGTATTTGGTTTTCCAAGCTATGGAGAAAGTCAAGTTAATACAAGAGCGTTTGTACCACTGTAGTCGCCAAAAGTCTTACACGGATGCGAGGCGAAGGGACTTAGAATTTTTAGTTGATGATTGGGTGTTTAAAAGTCTCACCCATGAAGGGTGTTATGAGATTTGGCAAGAAAGGCAAACTCGGCTCGCATATATTGGACCATGCACCCCGCGGGCGGAGCTGGTCCAAGAGTTTATGAACTTGAGTTGCCACAAGATTTGGTTGCCGTACATCCCGTGTTCCATGTGTCCATGTCGAGGAAGTGTGTAGGGGACCCGTCGTTGGTTGTTCGTCGATACCATGTCGGTTAAGGATGGTTTGACTTATGAGGAGTCCCCGTAGCCATTCTTGACCGTTAGGTTCGCAAGTTGAGAACTAAGGAAGTAGCCTCGGTGAAAGTTCGTGGGAGGAGCCAAGGTTGAGGAAGCTATATGGAAGCCGAGGAGGATATGAAATCCAAGTACCCATTTTTGTTCGAAGAGTGTTGCAGAGAACGTGCAAGGTAATTTCCATAGCCCATGTCATGTTATGTCTCATGTTCCATGCTCGTCGCCTATCCAAAGGCCCATGTTAATGTCTCAAGAGGTCACGTTTCCATGTAACCATGTCATGTTAGTTCGATCTCCATGTTTCAAGTCCCGTTTCCTTCACGTTCATATAGTCAAGCCATGTCCAACCATACTCTAAACTACGACCCATCATTCGAGGACGAATGATCCCAAGCGGGGGAGATATTGTAACACCGCATCTTGGAACTAAGGTTAGACTCATAGCCTTAGAGTTTTAGTGAAAAAAAAACCGAAGGTTTGAACGTTTGCGTAAAACGTTGATTACGCCTACTTCGGGCAAAAATGACATAACTCCTCGATCGCCTTGAAATTTGGGAAAGTACCCTTAATGAAAGTTATAGTATGTAGAAATACCTTTCTAACGATATAAGAACCAAGCCAATCGTAGATCGGATCAAGGAGATATGATCATCTCAAGATGGCTAATAGTAAAGCACTTGAAATCCTATAGATCGGCTAAGTTTTCGATATGTCCGACTTCCAACAAATTTCGTGCAAATCCGTTGGGAATTTGAGGAACCTTCCTTGATGAAAGTTGTAGCCCATTGAAATAGATTTCCAACGGTATATTATGGGTCTTGAACGTAGTTATGTACGAGAAGTTATGTCCATTTTATCGAATGACCGTGCAAATCGACACCCGTCGCTCTCGGGCGCGCGAGGGCGCGTGAGAGAGCGCGCGATGGCCCCGCTTCGCTGAGAGATCGCGTAACTCTGAGTTTTTAGCTTCAGAATGTTACGTGATGAACCCGTATCGTGGAACCATCGCGAAACAAAGCCGATTTCTGGTCGAATTCGGATTTCGCGTTTTAAGTTATATCTAAGCTTAGGGTTTATTTCCCTAACACCCCTAATCACGAAAAATTAACCTAAAGTCAAGAAGAACAAGTCCCAAGCCTCAAGAACCCTACAAGGTAAGTTTTATCATGATTTTAGGTTGAATTCAAGTCCCTAATCTCTTTCTAACTTGAGTAAACCCATCTCAAGGTTCAAGAATTCAAGATTTTGGAAATCCTCTTCAAAGTTAGTGGTCTTTAATTCAAGTTTGAGGCATTACTGTGTATGTAGAGTTACTATCTACGTGTGGGAACATCATTGTTCTTCCCCACGCCTCCTAATCCATAAAGTATGAAACTTTACAAAACTAGGGTTTACTATTCTATACTATGCTCATGATAACCCTAGGTCCATGTCTATAATTATATTATGTTTGCATTGCTATTATTCTATCATTGTGTTCTTGATACTCATTATGATTATTGAGAATCTATCCGTAATCCATGAAAACCCATATCTTGTATTCCATGGGTTCTTGCATGCATGTTTTTGACTAAGAATGATTGTTTCATGAATATCCTACATATCTACAAGTTTTCATGCAAATGTATTACATAATTACTTTCATGCTATGCTACAAGATACACAAACGCTAAATACAAGTTATTTCATGAAACCACGATTACAAGTTATTTCATGATATCCATGTACAAGCAAGTTATATTCATGAAAACCATGGGCGACAAGTGCCACTTATTTTACATGTTCATGTTTTTGGGAGTTGCATTAATTACCGAGAAGGCTTCAAATGAAACTCGAAACTACGTAGCCACCGTAGGATGAGGATTGTTCCACCCATGCTTAGGACGATCTCTCATAATGACTAGATCCTTTCATAATATTATTAAATCTCATGTCCCCGGCAAGGTATGAGTGTTCTCCGGGTAGACGCAAGTACCGCACTACGTGCTTGCTATATTTTCGCTCTCCCTACTCACGATACTTTACACATGTTATATATGTATATGTACTCATGCTCATGATCATGTTTTCGGCCTTCGATTCGTTATGTTATTATCATGTCCCATGTTATTTCTTTCGATTGTTTTACATACCAAGACATTCAACGGCCGACGTCCCCTTATCGCTCGGGGGCTCCGCATTTCACGACGCGGTACGGATTCTGAAGACGACGCCTCGCTCAAAAGTAGGATGCGCACGTACCACCTATTTGCGAGCCCCATCTCATTCGGGGTTTAGACATTGTCATTCTTCAATTAGTTTTGCAACTAAAGGTATGCTGGGGGCCTTGTCCCAGCAAGTATGTTTTCCAGTCAGGGTTCACGATTAGAGGTTTCATAGACTAGTCAGTTTAGTTATGTTAGACATGCAAGGTGTTTAGCCATCTTTGGCTCAACTTATGTTATTTCCGCATTCATGATTTAAACAAGTATTTCATTAAATTATTATGACATCTCATGTTTTATAAAAGCTCATCACGTTCATGCTATATTTCCGCTCATGTATGCCTCATGATGATTCCCGGCCAAATAAGCCATGTGGTTCGCTCGGTCACATGCAGTATGGCACCGAGTGCCGTGTTTCGCCCAGGCCATGGTTCGGGGCGTGACACCTAGTTGGTCGGGAAGATACCACTACGCTGAGCGTAAGTGGGCGGCTTATTGATGATGATAGTTACACCGGGCCTAATTGGCCGGCAATCACCACTAGTGGGCGGCGTGAGATGACTATCCCGGACGCGGCCAGCGATGATATATGACTCGTATAGCTTATATATATATATATATATATGTATATATATATATATATATATTATATATATATATATATATATATATATATCTGTGTGTGTGTTATGATGTGGTTTTAAAAGTAAAAGTTAGCATGCATGGTATCCGCCTTAAGAGGCAATCATATGTGCAGGTTATCTCTTTATCTCATGTTCCTTATCTCTTTATTATGTCATTATTCATGCCTTACATACTCAGTACATTATTCGTACTGACGTCCTTTCTTTTGTGGACGCTGCGTTCATGCCCGCAGGTAGACAGGGAGACGGTACAGACACCTAAGAGATTCATCAGCAGACATTCAGGAGCACTCCACTACTCCGGAGTTGTCGCCTATTGGTATATTCTTTTGTGCACATATTTGAGGCAGGACGGGATCCTTTCGCATCCTTATGATTTTAGTACTCCAGTCAGAGGCTCGTAGATGCATATGTGGGTAGTAGATATCTTATGATCTCTTTAGTGTACGTTTGGTATATTATCTTGTAGCCTCGTGGGCTTGTACATATATGTATATTTTGAGGAGTAATTGGGGATCGTTTCATGGTATGCTTTGTTTGAGAATTGTGTCAATCTAAGTTAATATGATGATGAGTATGATGAGTGGTTGTCGGTAGGCTATCTCCGGGTACCCGTCATGGCCCTCTAGCTGGGTCGTGACAAAAGTGGTGTCGAGTGCAGCTCGTCTGTGCGCGTGTCTACGAGCCGTGTCCGGTTGAGTCTTGTTTATGGGTGTGAAGCGCGCCACACTTATAAACAGGAGGCTGCGGGGCATTTAGGAATGATTTACCTTCCTTCTTATCATAGATCGTGCAATAGAGCCATGATATAAGAATTCCCTTTTTCCTTAACCGTGCGCTATGTTTTCAGTGAAGTCTATGAAAGGAAAAGCTACAGCAGGCCAGAAGGGAAAGATAGTGATGGAAAGAAGGACTGAACGGGAGCCGCCTATAGATAGGGAGGAGGGCGAGTCCCAGAGTAAGGCCCTATTTCGGTTCTCTCATACTTCGCCCACTCCAGAAGAGCAGAGAGGAGCCTCAACTTTAGCTCCAGCACCCCCAGTTCCTCCACCAAATGCATGAGGCCAGGATATGAGACAGGCCATCCTTTTGCAGACCCAATTAGTAGCCGCTCAAGCCCGGCAGTAGGGCGCGGGCCATGGTTACAGGGGTTGGAGAAAGAGGGTCAGGTCTTCAAGGTTTGACTGTGAGTTCAGAGGTGCCCCGAGGCAGGAAGAATCCCCAGCACTCATCCCGTTCGACGTACCGGTGCGCCCGCGGTTTCTTGGACCCGGGGTTGACATCCGCTTGTTTGGGGCTGTTCGAGTTCTAGTAGCTTCAGCCCCCGTACCAGGGGTGATTCGAGCGACGAGATTAGCTATGCCACGATGTACTCAGTGTGTTAAGCCACATTCTGGAACGTGTCGTATGGGTTCGGATATTTTTTATGCATGTGCTCGGCCAGGCCATTTCAGGCGCGACTGTCCATCGCTACATTATAGAAATAAGGTTTGTCCTACAAGACTAGCAATTGGCTTTTCATTATCGGTATGCCCCCTGAGGAAAAGCTTGCAGACACCAGTAGGTTATTGCAGAGGTAGAAGAGGAGCATTCGGTTTGAGTGATCCTCGGCACCGCCTCTATGCACTAGCGGGACCATAGGATCTTGAGTCTTTCCCTGATGCTATCATAGGTATATTATCAGTGTCCTCTTATGACATATATGTATCGATTGATTCGGGGTTTGGTTCATTACATATATTACTCCTGATGTTGCCGACCGTATTGGTGTGAAACTCGAGCCAATCAAACATTTTAAGGTGTCTATACCTGTTGGTGATTCAGTGATAGCTAGAAGCATGATTTATGAGTAAGTAGACCTCCGTGAAAGGAGTTGATTGACATAATACTTAGAAAAAAAAATGGAATTTTAGAGAGGGTGTTCAGGTACAACTTATGAGACAAGCCTTATCACGTTGCATTCTTCTATAGCAATCATGTCACGACCCAACCCCGTAGGCCGTGACTAGTGCCCGAGCTGGGCACCCAAACACATTCATAAATCCGAATCACAAACAGATGGCTTATACGCACACAAATATCAGACACTGTCTCAAATCGTCCCAAACCCAAACATATGCATATCACAGAAGCTGACAAGGCTATCAAATGGTGCATCAGCCCAAATATATACAGATGCAAGCCGACAAGGCTGCCACAGCGAATGGGATCGCCCAGAACATATAACGTACGAACACACTTGTACAGAAGTAGGCACAACCCACATGCACGTCTACAGACCTCTAAACAGAACAACAGAATCATATGACGGGACAGGGCCCCGCCGTACCCCTGATCAAACAAATACATATGCAACGGACAAATATATACCAAAATGTGGGCTCCGGAACAAAGGGAGCACTCCAAACAGCAGGATGGGTGTCCTAGACTGGCGGATCACCGAATCGTATGAACGAGCCTACGGTACGAAACGCGACCCCCGAAGAGGGGTCGATTACGTAACATGACCGAGTATGCAAAGTAAAATACAAAGAACCGTAACCGAGTCATAATCAAAAACAAGTGGGCGTAAAATAAGTGCGTATCCAAAATACCAAAATGTTTATTTTCAAAAATACAAAACATGCATAGGGCTCAGAAAATATGGTCGCCCGCCCGTCAATGGCGCCGTAACACATCATACTCCAGAAGATTTCATATCTCCGAAACCCGACATACCGCGGTCAAAAGTCCAGCGGCCAATATCACATACCGCGATCAAAAGTCCAGCGGCCAATATCACATACCGCGGTCCAAAAGTCCAGCGGCCAATATCACATATACACGGTACCCGGCCCTATAGCGGAGGGGCTCGGCGAACCGGACACATCATACTCCGGGTATCATATAAAGTGGCACGATACATAACCGGCCCGGGACTCGGCGAAAGATGTAATAACAGAATGCACGAGCAGAGTAGTGAGTAACCATATGCATAAAATCATTATCATAAACTGAAAATATAAGTAAACTAATCGTACTTGAAATTGGGGTAATAGTCATATCATATTCTTCCAAAAGTCATCAGAAGTACATAAAGGAAAGTTGCGGGGCCCACGGACGGGTGTCGACCCGAGCCGGGCCCGCCTATGAAAAACATAGTCATCATATGCCATAAAAGCTCCTACGAACATATCGAGGCAATCCGAGCCTTTCTGTGAAAGTTACGGTCGTTCGTAGTTACGGAACTCTTTAAAAACAAAACCTTTTAATACAACATTTGAAAATCAAATATTCCAAAGATACAAGGGCCAATATTTCATCATATCAAGCATACGAAGACCAAGAGACAAATAAGAATCACGTACGTATCGGATCGCGAGAGTAGAATTTCCTCGAGGCTCGTGTCATAGCCTATTTACAGCTAAGGCATGCCAAAAGAAGGAAGGGCCAAGCTTTACATACCTCGCTCGCTCTCAAAGCTAATCCAAATCAAACTTATGTCTCGGACTCCCCAAGCTCTACATAACTGTTATAGCCCGTATTTCGTACGTCTGGATGTTGCGAGACAATGGTGAAAAATTAAGGACAAGACTATGTCCTAAGTAATTTTAGTGTCGGAGTCGTTGGGAATATTATTTATGAATATTAGCATTGTGGAAATATTGAGAACGGCTAGGGGCAAGAAGAGAAATTCGCAAAATGGGCCGTGAAAATAATGTGGAAGGATAGGGACAAATGGTAATATTAAGGAAAGTCGAGGGGTAAAATAGTAATTTCACCAAGTTCAAGAAAAGTCTTGAAAAGGGGCCAAAGCTTATGTGGCAAGACATTTAGTCTTCTTGGATTAAATTTTAAGAAATTTCAAGAAAAGTCTAAAAAATAAAGAAAAGGAAAAAAAAAAAAGAGAAGAAAGATCTAGAGAGGGGGCATGTGCCCTCATACGTACGCAAATTATATATATATATATATATATAGGAGGTGTGTTCATATTTTTAAGAGGAGAGAAAGAAACAAGAAAGAAAGAAAGAAAAAGAAAAGAGAGGGGGTGGAGGCCGCCAAGGTGGCCGAACATGATTATGGAGGAGGCTTTCAATGAAAAAATTATTTTCTCCTAGCTTTCATACCAATTGGAAGGTCCTCTATCATATGGAGTAGTTGTTAAGGAAACCATTTGTTTGGCAAGAAACAAGGCTTAGCCGTGGGAGGAGTTGAACGAGAAGGTAAGACTCAAACTTGTTTTCCATATGTTATACATGATTTATGTAGGTTGTGGAGTGTGGAAATGAATGGAAGTCATGAAATTGTGGTGTTGAAAATATAGCCGTGTACATGTTGATTGGCAAAGGCATGATGAACAAATTCTATTTAGTGCTTGATTGATATTGTAATAGATGTTTTGAGAGCATGTTTTAATGTGTTGAAAGGATGAAATTCATGAAATGCATGCATGTTGAAGGTGGCCGTGTGTGGTGTGTGTGGCCGTGGAGTACGTGCCATGGTGTTGAAAAAAATGAATTAATGTTAGTTAGTATTCTAGTTGTTGTTGTGGTGGACTCTATGTAATGAAAATGAAAGTTCGATAACTTATGTTGAAGTTGTAATGGTCATGGCTGTTTTGGGAGCCAACATAATTTGAATATAGTTCTTTCTTTTGATGAAAATAATGTTGTTGATGTATGAGTTGTTTGGAATGCTTCTAGATCGTATTTAAATGGCTTCGGAATAATATTTGAATGTATGATCATTGGTGTTAGTTTGAACGCATGAAGTTATTTGAACAAAGGGAATATTGTCGAATTGTGGGAAAAGGGATTGCTAGTGTTAGAATGTGTTTGGAGATGCTATTGTTGGTTTTGTTGTTGATATTGTGGGCCGAGTTCCATTCTCGGGTTGTTGTTGTTGAATTGGGCCGAGCCATATTCTCGGGATGGCACATTTACGGGGAAATGTCAAAATTTCTGTAGACAAATGTGAATTCAAGATTGGACTTAAAAGACTCTTAATCAAAGTTTGGTAACTCGACCAAATTGTAGATTTGGCGGATTTCGCAACTTGGAATTGGAGTACCGGAAAGGAGCGGAAAGAGGTACGTAAGACTTTACTTTTCCTTCTTTGGCATGCCTTAGACGTAATAGGCTTGAATGCGGGCCTCTAGACCATTCCTCTCCTAATCCAAGGTTGAAATTAGTTACTATTCATTCGTAGAATTGAAATAGAATTGTGCAAAACGCGAGGAAAATCTTTAGACCTCTAGAACTTGCATAAATAAGATCCGACTACCCCGAAACTCTCCTAAGTAATGTCATGAAACGTATTGTACGTCAAATATGTACGCCGCCTCATTTGACCGAGGTGGGCCCATTGCTTGATTTTTCCTTATTGTTCCGCTTGACTTACTTTGAGAGTCAATCCAAAAGAAACCTTTGATCCTCATTCCTTCGTTATCAATCGACAAGTACTATACCTATCCCAATGAGAATACTTCTATGGCAACAATGATAACGATGATGTAGAAAAGAGAATATGCCTACGAGTAAGTATGACCAAAATGATTCCATGACCAAGATTTCTAAGCAAAGGATTTAATGTGAATACGAAGGTGACAAACTAGTTCTTGATCCTTATCTCTATTTCTTGCTATGACACTATGTCTAACGGATTTCAAGGTCTATGAATTGACGTCTAGGATGCCCATGATATCATACTATGTTTTCTCCTAGTATTATTCTTCGTTGGTAGTCTCGCCTTAAAATACTCGTCCCTTCATGCGAGACAAAGCAATCTCGTTAATCCATAATGAAATCGGAGGTCACCACCCGTCGCTACCCATAAACACATGACCTTCCTCGGGCTCCCCGTATGTCGTGTATATGATAATGTTTATAATTCACTTGCTATTGATGAATGTATATGTATACATTGTATATGTGGGGAATGGGAGAGGGCAACCGTGTCCACGATTCGGGCCCGGCTTATCATCACGGACGCGGGATGCCGGACGCGGGATATGGGAGAGCCGTACGCGCGTACATTTATGTGATATATATATATATAATATGATATATTTGGGACCTTGGTTGGGGAGGGGGTGGAGAGCCGATGAATTGAGCGTCCGTAATCGAAGTGAGTAAAAAGTACCGTTTTCCAAAAAGTATACGTTTTCTAGGTTCAAGAATAAGAAACACCGTGTTCGAAAAAGAAAAAAGCTAGGCATGCGCTGGCCTGCGCTGGAGCGGCACTTACGTATACGTGTGTTACTCCTTATCCTATGATCCGTCTATGTTTCCCATACGGCTATTACTCGCACGATGTTACCGTTTTACACGTGATATGTCTCATATGTGCGGCTACTATGTTGTTACTATTCATGTCTTATCTCGCACATTGCTCGTGCGGCCTCTCTTCGGGGTCGCGTTTCGTGCCGCGCGGTGCCTGACAGGAGTTGGAGATTAATAAAGAAGATGTTCCGGCAAGTTGGCAAGCTCCCATTTGGCAGGTGTAGGTACGAGTCGTAGCACACGTGCCGTGATTTTACATTTGAGTTAGAGACTTTGCGGACGAGAGTCATGGGTTTCGGGAGTCGGTTGTATTATGATACGAGTTATGTACGAGTTCCATATTTTATGTGACTTAGGAGCAACAAAGAATATTTTAGTAAGCTTTGTCATGTATATATTAGACTTAGAAAAAAAATTACGCTTGGAATAAGAGTCAGAGGGTTCGCTCGGCTCCGGTTACGGGGTCGGGTGCCCATCACACCCTGATCAAGATCGGGGTGTGACAATAACATCAATAAATACCAACATTAACTATAGGCATTTAGGAGTTCATTTCCAAACTAACACATAATTCTACGGAAATTTGGGCAGCACTTCCCCTGTAAATGCACAACGGCGAGAATTTAACTGCCCAAATTCAACAACAACAACACCAACAATCATTCCAACAATATCCACAATCGATTCGAAACGCATTCGAACATTAATAAGTTTTCTCCTGCATATCCGACAACATTCCAATTATGCTCACTACAACTACATACAAATAAACCAACATACAATCAAACTAACACTAATGCTCACATATTCAATGACCAATCCGAAACCATTCAAACAATATTCAAGAACTCTTTAAACAATTCACACAATATTTCCAACAATCCAACAAAATGTATCCAACTCACCCGAAATTGTTCCCAAACCCGAGAATACATCCATAACACATTTCTCAACTTCCGAATCATGATTTACACCAACAATTCACACTCACAATCAATGTCATTCTCATAAATATAGGAATTACATTAAATGCACATAATCCTCCAATCGATACCCCATAACAATTACAACATCAATCTTAAGTCATTAAACTCTTATCGGCAACATAGAATTCATAACGACAACAATCAAAATACCAAATAGAATTGATCCATTCTTGTCACATGATATGACCTATACTCGGCCAACAATACATATACACATATTGATGATTCTCATCCATTTCTTCACACTACAACAACCAAACATGATAACTAGAATTTAATTCATCACTTCAACACAACACACATATCCACGCGCTCGCCATGCGCACGGCTCGAAACCACGACATGCCGTATTTCGCCAGATTTCGGCCGTTTTCATCTCTTCTGACATGCAACAGCGTCATTCGCCAACACGTAAAAACAGGGTGAACCTTTTGCTTTCTTCACGACTTCCAACAGCTGGGGTTAGCAACGGATGCGAGCGAACGGTTTGTTGCCTAGAACAACCCTTTCCACGTTAACGAGGACCACTTGTAGTAGGTTTGCTAGAAAGAAATAAGTTTGTGATGGCTAAATCTTGGACTTGAATTTCTAGGGTCTTGGCCGAATGGTTGTTGTTGTTGTTGTTCAAGTTCTTGATTTTTTTCTAAGTGTGTGGAAATGAAGAAAGATGACTTATTAATTCATCTTTTATGCTCACAGATGAATACGTGAGGTAATCGTAGCCCTAGTAGCGTGGGTTGGACCAATTAAATTTGGCCACAAAATGTGTGGGGCCCTGCCACAGAACCACACGGCCAACGTGGCGCTTTTTCAAAAATTTCCAATTTCTCAATATTCCACTCTTGGTCCAAATTTTCCCAAATGTTCCATGCCGACCAATTAGCGAACAAATTATGTCTCGAAACAAAATCGAAGGTCAAAAGTCCCGACTTCGTATCCGGGAATGGTCTTGTCCCTAACTTATCGCACTTCTTGGGATTATCGATGTATAAATACGGGATATAGCATCTTTCCCCACCTTTAGAACCATTCGTCCTCGAATGTTCGACTAGTAAGGTCGTATAAGGATGCCGAGGGAAATTCCCTTCTCTGTAGCATGCGGCCGTATGCGGTCATATTCCTTCTTTTCCTTCTTTATCTCATTGTATCAGTTTCTCACGTCGTCTATTTTATCTTTAATTCGAACTCTTCTATTGTTCCTTTGCTGATCTAAGTCTTTCGACTTTAGGTCACACGTTATGTTGTGATGTTCCCACATCTTTCCTTAATGTACCCAAAATCTCGTAACCCTATTGTTATCGCTGAATCCGAACTTTTCTCATTAGGCATTTACTTAGGCTCATCCCTAGCACATAAGCATTCAAAGGTAACATAACTACCTCCATACGACTTGCATAACGTATACCCCATCCTAGTTATGGCCTTCCGGCTTTTGAACCTCCTACATACCATCACATTGGTTGTCGGAATACATATATCCACTAATATAGTCATATACAGGATATCATGTACATACTTATATAGACACAATTTCCCCTATCTTGCTTACAAAATACTCCCAGCGCTATCCCAACTCACCCCAATCCTCGGCCGCGACGCACCCTTTTTCTTTTCCCCCGCCCAGTCCGCTCCGGCCTACGCGACCTCTTAATGTTTCCGCCACTCGATTTCTCTAATTTCGCTTAGGCTACCTCTAGTTTTCTTATTGCTTCCTATATCGAATTTATAAGATTTTTGAGAACAACTTCCCGCGGGGTCGCCCATCCGAATTTGCTCTCACCTCAAAGACGCTTAACCTCGGAACTCTAATGAAAATACAATGCTTTGACACCCAAGATGATCGCGTGCCCGCCTCATCACATGATCTTCATCACATAATGGAGTAAGTTGAAGTCCTAACGCATTCTAACGCTCTCATAACACACTTACTATTTTAGCCCTCTTCAACCCTCGATATTAACTTCTCATCTATGAATATGCCTACTTCCCGTTTCAGATTCCCAAGTTCCCTATGGCGACGGACATACCTTGATCGTCGTTATTTATAAATACCCGATTATCGGCTTTCGGATCTCTACTTGCCGCTATTAAACAACATTCATACAACAAATACACATACATAAGAATATTACGATAAGGGCTCATATACCGGGATCCGCATTCGGTGCCGCCTCAGATCTCGTCTACTGCCAAGGCGTATATGCGGTTCGAAGGACCGCTAGAACTGGGGACTCCGCCGCGACCTCTACCACGGCCTACCGGTGCCGGCATACCCCCGCCCCATAGGGCGCATAGCCACCGAAGAAGATGAACCAGCAACCGACCCCGTGGGGCGGGCCGCACCACGGGCCCGTCCCCGAGTGGACAATCTCTCATAAGTGTGGCCCCGCCGGCCACAAAGCAAGCACCCATGGCGTGTAACTCCCCTCCCGGGTGGTGTCTCCCCGGTGAGGACATCGGGGTGGGTGGCCTCGGCCGGGAACCCCTCATCCGTCCGTGAACCCGAGGCCCCGGGAGCTCGACTCGCTCCCCGAATACCCGCACTATCTAGTCTCCGCCCGACAGCGTGGGGGTGTGCTCGTGGCCGGGCCGGGGGAGAATATCTCGCGAGCCGCCGGGGGCATGCTACCCCGAGACTCTCCCGAGAATAGCCGGATTTGGCCTGCGGGCTGGCCCTCCCCGCTCATAGTCTGTCGTCGGCCGACGCCCTTCGTGTCGATCCTCCGTACGCCCGGGGCGTGTGCACGTATACGGCAATGTCCATACCGTCGGGCCGCCATCACCGAGTACAGGCGCGACCAAATGCTGTCCCGGCCCGTGCGCGCCCTGGTGCGCATCCGGTCGGTCGTATCACCACATAAGCGGACGCATATGCGACCCGCCGAATTAAACCAGACTATACTCTCGGACACTCCTGCCCCTCTCCTTCAGCAGCAGGAATCTGTCTACCCCCGGCTCGCCGCGGCTCGGGGGCGGCCGGCCAAGAAAGGCTCTCGTGAGCCGCCCCCATACCGGCCGGGAGGGGGCACCCTCTCCCCGCAGCCTCCCAGGACTCGTACCAGGCTCAATTAGCCGCCACATCGTGCACCCGTATGACGCTAACTCAGTCGTACTCGGTCTCGAGGCCTTAATAAGCCGCAACGTACGCCATCTCTCCCGAACAAACTCATGGGGTCCTCCGGGCTTTGACCCGAAAACTGCGGGGGACCACAAGTCAAGAAATCACGGGCCCTCCGATCGTCATATCTATCCACACGATCACCTCCTGATCCCTGTCTGTGAACCTGGCCCGCCATCAACCGGGTCAATAGCTGAACTGCATCTCACATCGCCCGATCCTCCGCCCCTAGCTGAGGAGCCGGAGGCTCGGGTACTCGAACCTCGGGAGCGGGCGGTGGAGCCGCCCGACCGACGCGGCCGCCGCTCCAAGCCCGGCGGTGTAGCCGGGCGGGCCGACCGTCCGGGGGCACAATCTCGGTACGAGCTCGGCACGGGCCTGGTAACTCTCGGCCTGGCCGGTCTCCCCACCGCCGTAGACTTGCCCTTCTAGGTACATTTGCCGCCTTTCTCGGAGGCATCGGCGAAAACATAACAATTTGTTAGCTGAGAGTCATCCCCCGATAACACAGCCTCTATCGCACGATCTAAGATCGAAAGAAAGATGACATCCTAAATGCCCCGTAGCTTCCTATAGACGTGGTGCACAACACACCGATAAACAAGACTCTACCGGACACTTCGTCGTAGACATTCCGAGGACGAACCGCTCTCGGAGCACACTTTTGTCACGACCCAACCCCGTAGGCCGTGACTAGTGCCCGAGCTGGGCACCCAAACACATTCATAAATTCGAATCATAAACAGATGGCTTATACGCACACAAATTTCGGATAATTATCTCAAATCGTCCCAAACACAAACATATGCATACATCGAGCGACAAGGCTATCAAATGGCGCGTCGGCCCAAATATATACATGCAAGCCAACAAGGCGCTCACGGCGAATGGGATCGCCCGTAACATATATCGTACGAACACACACACGAACATAAGTAGGCACAACCCACGTACACGTCTACGGACCTCTAAACAAACCAACGAATCATATGACGGACGGGGCCCCGCCGTACCCCCGATCAAACAAATACAAATGCAACGGACGAATATATACCAAAATGTGGGCTCCGAACAAAGGGAGCACTCCAAAACAAAGGATGGGTGTCCTAGGCGGCGGATCACCGAGGCGTACGTCTGTACTGCGGGCATGAAACGCGACCCCGAAGAAAGGGGTCGATACGGAATATGTGCGAGTATGCAAAGCGAGAAAATACAATAAACAAATGCGAGTCATAATCGAAACGAAGTACGCAAGTAAAATAAGTGCGTATCCAAAATACCAAAATGTTTATTTTCAAAAATACAAAACATGCATAGGGCTCAGAAAATATGGTCGCCCGCCCATCAATGGCCCCATAACACATCATACTCTAGAAGATTTCATATCTCCGAAACCCGACATACCGCGGTCAAAATCCAGCGGTCATATCATACCGCCAAAAGTCCAGCGGCTAATATCACATACCGCGGTCCAAAAGTCCAGCGGCCAATATCATATATACACGATACCCGGCCCTATAGCGGAGGGGCTCGGCGAACCGGACACATCGTACTCCAGAATATCATATAGTGCGCACGATACATAACCTGCCCGGGACTCGGCGAAAGATGTAATAACAGAATGCACGAGCAGAGTAGTGAGTAACCATATGCATAAAATTATTATCATAAACTCAAAAGATAAGTAAACTAATCGTACTTGAAATCGGGGTAATAGTCATATCATATTCTTCCAAAAGTTATCAAAATTACATAAAGGAAAGTTGTGGGGCCCACGGACGGGTGTCGACCCAAGCCGGGCCCGCCTACGAAAAACATAGTCATCATATGCCATAAAAATCTCCTACGAACATATCAAGGCAATCCGAGCCTTTCTGTGAAAGTTACGGTCGTTCGTAGTTACGGAACTTTTAAAAACAAAACTTTTTATACAACATTTGAAAATCAAATATTCCAAAACACAAGGGCCAATATTTCATCATATCAAGCATGGCAAAGACCAAGAAACAAATAAGAATCACGGACATGCTCGGATCGCGAGAGTAGAATTTCTCGGCTCGTGTCATAGCCTATTCATAACTAAGGCATGCCAAAAGAAGGAAGGGTTAAGCTTTACATACCTCGCTCGCTCTCAAAGCTAATCCAAATCAAACTTATGTCTCGGACTCCCCAAGCTCTACATAACATCAATAAATACCAACATTAACTATAGGCATTTAGGAGTTCATTTCCAAACTAACACATAATTCTACGGAAATTTGGGCAACACTTCCCCTGTAAATGCACAACCCCGAGAATTTAACTCGGCCAAATTCAACAACAACAACAACACCAACAATCATTCCAACAATATCCACAATCAATTCGAAACGCATTCGAACATTAATAATTCTTCTCCACACATTCCGACAACATTCCAATTATGCTCAGTACAACTACATACATATAAACCAACATATAATCAAACTAACACTAATGCACATATAATCAAACTAACACTAATGCTCACATATTCAATTACCAATCCGAAACCATTCAAACAATATTCAAGAACTCTTTAAACAATTCACACAATATTTCCAACAATCCAACAAATGCTCCAATTCACCCGAAATTGTTCCCAAACCCGAGAACACATCCATAACACATTCTCAACTTCCGAATCATGATTTACACCAACAATTCACACTCTAACAATGTCATTCTCATAAATATAGGAATTACATTAAATGCACATAATCCTCCAAATCAGCCCATAACAATTACAACATCAATCTTGAGTCATTAAACTCTTATCGGCAACATAGAATTCATAACGACAACAATCAACATACCAAATCGAATTGATCCATTCTTGTCACATGACATGACCTATACTCGGCCAACAATACATATACACATATTGATGATTCTCATCCATTTCTTCACACTACAACAACCAAACATGATAACTAGAATTTAATTCATCACTTCAACACAACACACATATCCACACGGCTACACCATGCACACGGCTCAACTTCCAACATGCCATATTTCATGAATTTCATCCATTTTCATCTACTACAATATACACACATCATTCATAACACATAAAACAAGATCAAACCTTACCTCTCTTCACAACTTCCAACTTGGCTAGGGTTAGCAATGGATGCAAACGAACGGTTTGTTGCCCCAAACAACCACTCCACGTTAACAAGGACCCTTCACTTAGTAGGTTTGCTAGGAAGAAATAATTTTGTGATGGCTAAATCTTGGACTTGAATTTCTAGGGTCTTGGCCGAATGGTTGTTGTTGTTGTTCTTCAAGTCCTTGATTTTTTTCTAAGTGTGTGGAAATGAAGAAAGATGACTTATTAGTCATCTTTTATGCTCCTATATGAATCATCCAAGTGTCCATGGCCCACACATGGGTTGGACCAATTAACTTTGGCCACAAAATATGTGGGGCCCTCTCCCAAACCACACGGCCAACATGGCACATTTCGATAATTTCCAACTTCTCAATATTCCACTCTTAATCCCTAATTTTCCCAAATGTTCCATGCCAACCAATTCATGAACAAATTATGTCTCAAAATAAAATCAAAGGTCAAAAGTCCCGACTTTGTATCCCGGAATGGTCTTGTCCCTAACTTATCATAGCTAACCCGGATTGTCCCAATGTACTAAATACGGGATATAACAAATCAGCCCTGCGTGGTTTAGTTGTATATCATATGTGTTTCTATATGTGGCCTCCTAAGGCATGAGATGTGTTTTCTTGGCTGTGTGCAGGTTTGGGATTGCTATGTTTGCAAAGGAAACTCTGCCGAAATTTTCCATAAATCTAAGGGAAATTGTAGACACTTTAGGTAGGACTATGGCAAGAAGAAAGAAAGGGCCCAGCAGCGTGTGATTGGAGACGAAGTTAGTGGCCAAACGTGGGATAAGTGTAGCAAGTATGTATTAAGCTGAAAGGAACGATGATTAGGTCAGGATAGAATAAGAAACGAGGGAAGGGAAAATGATGTGCTTGGGGTAGAAAGAAGTTTTATATACCAAGGAGGATTAGAAAGACAAGCATTCCAGAAGAGGTTGCAAGTTAGAAAAATTTGGCTAGCCCTCTTACGCTTTGGAAAATTGAGTTATGAAATGAACTTGATATATATATATACACGTTTGGGTTGATGCATGTAACACCGATTCAAATTACTAAGTTAGACTTCGCCCGATGATTATAGCAGGAGAAAAAAAATTCATGTCACTAGGATCCAGCCTTATTGAATTCGGTGATACCCTGAGGAAAGAGATCAAAAGAGACGTATTCACAAAAGCTCCTTGCCTGGTGATTGGTTCACATTATGACTGCAGTTCTATTTTGTGTTATAGTTCAGGTTATTTATCCAGGAATCTACTCGAACGGTTACATGATAAGAGCTTGTTATTACTGATATGAAGGGAAACGAAACCCAGATAAGGTTGAACAACGAAACAGAAGAACGATAAGTGACGAATGCTCGGTATGTGTGATGTGTGTAGCAGAAAAAAAAAAGAAAAAGAAAGAAAGACATGTTGGAAACAGAGAAGGAAAGGCAGGAGTGAGGCAAATAGAAGAAAGGTCTATTAGGGCAGTAACACGATAAACAGAGGGTGGAAGAGAATTAAACCCGGCGGATCTTCTAATACCAAGTAAGCATGTTAATGGGAGTTGCGAGGTGATTGAAATTTTGAACCATGCTGTAAGAACGGCGTGGCTAATTACATTACGACGAGGAATATGGAACTGTTTGTTGAGAAAGATATTTTATTCGTGGAGAGCGAGTTTATACAACATCCCTCCAAAGAATTCTAAAAGGACCATGTTATATCCCGCATTTTGTACGTTAAAATATTTTAAGTTGGTTGCGACAAGTTGTGGACAAGACTTTTGCTTTCCGGCTTTGTTGATTTTGTGTTAATGCACAAGTTGCATATTTTCATCTTTTTAATTGGTATGGAATGTTAAGGGTAAAATTGGAATAAGGAAAATTTGGGGTTAAAAGTGAATTATGAAAAGTTAAGCATTTCATGAAAATTAAGGGCTAGAAGTGAAATTTCGGAAAGATAATATTTCATGAAAATGGCCATATAAGGCCATATGTGTGTGTGGGCCATAGGGCCATGTGGATGAATTATATATGTAGTAAAAGATGACTAAGTCATCTTATTTTCCTTATCTCCATCCTTAGAATTTTCAAGAAGCTTGGAGAACCAAAAGCAAGCAACCATTCGGCCATGTCCATGGAAATTTGAAGACCAAAACTCTCCATCAAAAAAATATTTTCTTGTAGCTTTTCTACTAAGTGGAAGGCCCTTATTAACATGGAGTGGTTGTTGGAGTAAGCCATCCATTCATCTTTGCAAACCACCAAACCTAGCCAAGTGGAAAGCTAAGAGGTAAAGGTGAGATTTAATCTCCTTTTTCATGTGTTATGGATGATTTGTGTATGTTGTGGAGTGTGGAAGTGAATGAAATCATGAAAATATGGATGTTGATGTTTGGCCGTAGGTGTGTAATGGTGTGGGAGTGATGAATTAATTGTATTAGCATGTTTGGGTGTTGTTGTAGTGTGTAGAAATGGATAGAAATCATGGAATTTATGTATGTCATGTGTGGCCGAAAATGGGCTGATTTGGCATAGGTATGTTGAACTAATTTTGTGTAGTATTTTGGTTGATGGGGTTATGTGTTTTATGATGAGAATGAAGGTATTGAGTGACTCAAGTTAAAGCTGTAATTGTTGTGTTGTGGTCGTGTATGTGTAGTGTAGTGTAGAAGTGAAGAACTAAATTTATTTAGTATGGTTGGAATGTTGTGTTGTGGATTCTATGATGAAAAGTGAAGTTTTAATGAGCCAAGTTGAAGATATAATCATGTGGGCTGAATTGGACGATAATGTGATATTAATATGGTTTCTTGAATTTATGGAAATGAAGTTGTTAACGAATGGATTGTTGGCATAGTTTATGAGTTTGGAAGAAAAAAAAATTATTGGTGATGTTCTTGTTGAATTGGAATGATTTCGGGTAAGGTTGTGCATTGGATTGGTTGTTTGGAATATTATGCGGGTTGTTGGAAATGTTCTTGAATCGTGTTTGAAAGGTTTTGGATTGTTATTTGAATAGGCGATCGTTGATATTAGTTTGGATATATGTAGTTGAATTGAATATATATGAATGTTGTCGAATGATGTGGAAAGGGATTATTAATGTTAGAATGCGTTTGGAATTGCTTATTGGTATTGCTATTGTGTTGTTGGTATTGTTGATAATGATTTGGCCGAGTTAAATTCTCGGGGGATGTCCAAGTTATAGGGGGAAATCCCAAAATTCTCGAGAAAAAGTAATGGCTTGGAATTGAATTCTTCGATGTTTATGGCTAATGTTGATATCAAATGACGTGTTGTAGATTTTGAGAAGCCGAGACTTGAGTTTGGATCAACTTAGGAAGCAACCGAGGTATGTGAAGCTTACCTTTCTTTCCTTTTGGCATGTCTTAGACGGGATTAAGGTATGACATGATTTGTGCCTCGGGGTAACTCCATTCTTAAGTTTCGAGTATGTTTGTGATTCGTATTTGCTTTTGATGTTGGTATCCTTAGTATGGTAGAGGCTATGGTTCGTATGTTTTGATATGATTGAGTTTGAATGTTGTGTAAACGGTTCTTATTTGTTTCTTGATATTCGTATCCTTAATGCGGTCGAATTATGATCCTTATGTCTTTTGTATGATTAAATTTTAAGGTTGCAAAAGAGTTCTGTTTTCAAAAGAGTTTTGTTTTCAAAAGAGATCTGTTCCTAAACGATTTCGTAACTACGAACGCCCGTAACTTTCAAGAAAGGGCTCGGATCGCTTTGATATTTTCGCAAATGACTTTATGACGAGTAATGAATTAAATTTTCATAGCCGCGGGCCTTATGTTTGGTTTTAACGAATTCGTTTTTGGGTTGACTTATTTGTTTGTTGAGTTTGAAATGTGGATTTTATGCTCGATACGTAACTATGATTTCAAAAGGATCCGTTCCCGTCGGGAGAAAATTTGATTTGAACTTTCTATGTTTGGTTTTAACGACTCTCGGTTTTTTGGGAAAAAATTTAATATAACATAAATATTGTTCATATCGCAAACCGATGATGTGAGTACATCGTACAGTGACCGAAGCGAATGCTATCCGTATTATTTTATTAAGCGGTCGCCCGTGCGAATAATCATCACATCAAAAGCGTAGCCGGCGGAATGCACATCGCCCCAATATATATACACATATACAAATATATGGGCCATATTGGCCATAGTCGCATACGGGCCGCATAAGGATGCAAATCATAATCACACACACACGTATATATACATGACCCATGACCCACAACTATGACTACAGCCCTACGCGTACATACGTACGTACAAACATATGACGGGACGGTGGCCCCACCGTACCCGAATAGTAGCAAATGTACGTAATATGCATAGCAAAACATATATACCAAATGTGGGCTCCGGATCGAGGGAGCACTCCAAAGTAGCAGTAATAGGTAGCCTAAACCGAGGATCACCCAATCGAGCGTCCGTACCGCGGGCATGAAACGCAGCCCCCGAAGAAAGTGGGGTCGCACGAAAGAAGTACCGAGCATGTAAAGCAGAGGTACAAGAATCCAAATCATGACCGGAGTCGAAGATACAAAAACAAATACAAGTAACAAATCAAACCCGTGCGGAATGAAAATGTGTAATGCAAATAAAAGTCATGCATAAGGCTCAGAACGTGGTCACCCCCCGACGCCGGTGCCACAACACATCATACTCCGTAAGATTTCAAATCTCCGTACAAACTCCGAACACATCATAACGTCACACACATCAAATCATCGAACATATCGATGTCATATCACATCATAACACCATAAACGGTAACCGGCCCTATGGCGAGGTCTCGAAACCGTAACACATCATACCGCCGAATATGTCATAATGCGCACGATCACAAAAACCGGCCGGTAGCGGCGAACGAAATCATAATCATTGGCACGAGCACAGTAGTGCGTAAACCATATGCATATCAAAAGTAAGTTCCAAGACTCGACACATAATTTCATATACGAACACCTTAGGATCGAAGGCTCAAAATGAGTATCGAGTCAATCGGAATTAATATACAAAAGTCGCGGACTTTTAAGTTATCAATTTTTCGAAAAATACATCGTAGGTTATTCTCGGAAAATTTAGTATCATTCATAGTAATGAGCGTTCAAACAACATTATAGGACATTTCAAACGGACCTTAGAGTCATAGGCAAACACTTCCCTCTCATATCGTACGGAAATGAATCAAACAAATCAAATAGGGGAAGTCTCGGGACTTGCGGGCCCACCTCTCGGTCGAGTCGAGGCGGCGAACATGAATTACAAACATTAGGATCCATAAAGTCATCTATGAAAGTTTTGGAGCGATTCGGACACATTTGCGGAAGTTATGGAGGTGTAAGCATTCTTTCAACCAAATGTAAAAATTATAGTTCAAATACACTGAATGAATAGTACTCGAAATCAAACTCGGATTTCCAAGAGCAGAATTATCCCCGAGATTCCGATCTTAACCTAGTATGACTAGGACATGCCAAATGGAGAAAAGGTAGACTTTACATACCTTATGGGCGCCTTATGCTCGCTTAAACTCAAATCCCGTTTGCTCCAAAATCTACAAATGGTCATGTTTACCAATTAGCAAATTTCAAGCCTTTAGAACTTGAATCTTAACTTATATTTTTCTACAAAAATTTGGGCAGCATCTCCCCTATACATACAACATCCCCGAGATTCAACTCGGCTCCAAACATCAACAACCAACCCAACAACAATACCAACAACAATAACGATCACCACAAAACACAACATAGCATAAATAGTCTTTTTTTTTTTTTTTTTTACATAAGCAACAACTTCTACTCCAGCTTTATACTTCCAAACTCATCTCAATAATTTCACATTCCTTACTAATCAAGATCATTACAATACGACTTGGAAGCATTCCATATCATTTTACAAAATTTTCACAAGATATACAAAATATACAAATTTTCCACCAAAATCGTAATTCATCCAAAACTTCCAACCTTCGACATAAACATCCACAACATATTCCTATCTTCCAATTTCATTTACAACAACAACAATTTGCATCTTACAAATTCATTTTCATAATTACATAAACTATAATAAAATCACATACTTTCCGACAACAACTTAACAACAATTTTCTCATGCCAACTAGAACCATTACCTTCCATTTTCATCACAAGACTTCAACAACACAATTAACATACTAAATAATTTAATTCATATCCCTTCATGCAAGACACCACACGGCCACAACACACACATGCACCACACGGCCATGCACACACACACACACACATCATAATTCCATGATTTCCATTCAATTCTAATCGTTATAACATACTCACATCTCCCATAACATAAAAGAATAAGATTCTTACCTTTTTCTCAAATTTTCCTCTTGCCACAAAAGAAGCACTTTCTTGCCAAAATAATTATACCACCTTGTAGAGAATCTTGAACTTAGTAGGAATACAAGAAAATTATCATTCTTGGATCAAAGTTGAAGGCTTGGAAAATTTTTTTCTTCTCTTTTTTTTTTTCTCTCTTGTTCTTGGCCGAATTCTCTCTTCTTGGCTCTCAAATTTTTTTTTGTTTTGATTTTCTTGAATTCTCTAGATGATTAAGGCTTCTTATATTAAGTAAGCACATGATCATCACATGCCTAATTTATTCATGGGCTTGGCTAACTTATGGACCATGGCCGGCCACCTTATGTGGATTGGGCCTTCAATTTTTCTTATTTTGTTGAGCCCAATTCATTAGAAATCTCATTTTGTAATTCCCGAAGCTAATTTCCGAAATTCCAATTTTGCCCTTGGCCTTCCTCCGGATTTCCACACTAATATTTTTCATGAACAACACACACATATCTTAATCCCAATCAACATATGACCTTATTCTTTACAAATCGAAATTATTTCGCATTTTTCGAATATGCTAAAATGCCGGATATAACATCCTCCCCCCCTTTAGAACATTCGTCCTCGAATGTTATATTAGCCTTGTAGGCCTCACAAACGTTTCCGGGGAGGTCCTCTTACTAACTACATACTCGTATTTGATCTGAACACTTGTAAGGGCATGCGTTTTCTAACTCCTCTTTATCCTCGTCCGACGTTACCATATTCGGGTTATTCGGAATCCTTATTAGTCTAGCGGCTCGTACAATCTCAAATAAGATATATGGCGAACAGAATCTTCATTAGAACCAGGAGATCGGACGGATGTCAGACGGAGTCATATCCGGAATCAGAAATACAGAAGTATAGCATACGTTATATCAAGCAGATTCGTAATCAGAGCCAGACGCATAGGAGCATATCGGACAAACCCATAATCAGAGTCAGATGTACTGAACTATATCGGATAGATCCGTAGTCAGAGTCAGACGTATGGAAGTATGCCAGACAGATCCGTGATCAGAGTCAGACGTACAGAGAAGTATCAGACAGATTTGTAATCAGAGTCGGACGTACAGAGGTATGTCGGACAAAAACGTATTCATATTCGGAAGTACGGAAGCATAATAAACAAAGCCTTATCAAAATCAGGGGCGCAGAAGTATGACATACAGAATTATGGTCAGAGTCAGACCACTTTCATTAATGCTTCAGTGATTTATGAAAACTTCCCCTGCCGACGTTTCATTACTCACTCTAGTCTTTGTACCTTGAATCATTTCGTCAAAGCATCCAATTGGCTATAGCGAATAAGTCTGTATCCTTATGGAACTCTCTTTACCCCGTACAATAGCCTTTAGGCCCCTTTCTTACTTTCTTATACCTATGCACATACCCTTTCCTCAAGATAAGGGCGTTTGCCTCTCTCAACCTTCCACCTTCTTTTGCGTTTAATTTGCCACGCTCCGTTTAGCCTACCTCAACCATACTTTCGTAGCTAGTCCTACCTCAACATATCATCTCAACTTACCTTACATCTTACCCCAATTCATTTATAATACCACAGATATGCATCTTTCATTTACCACCTTAGCACACTTCCCAGGGGGTCACCCATCCCAGAATTGCTCTGGCCCCAGCACGCTTAACCTCGAAGCTTTAAGGCATTTTAGTATCTTAATGCTGGGATAGTCACATCCACTCCCCCACACGACCTTTGTCACATAATTCTAGGGAAAATCGGGGTCTTAGTAAATTTTTGGAAAATTTTTATAGCGGGTCCCACTCCGATCTAAAGGGGTCGTTTGCCCCCCTGTCTATATAGTCTACCGTCCTAGCCATCCAAATTCCCCATATTCAACTTCCGCCTGTATATGTGGCTACCTCAAATGATTCTACTGATTCGGATTTTTACCTTACCTTTACCAACACGCAGAAGAAGAAGATCACGTAATATAATGGAATATAAGTCCATCAATACACATATTCATCAAGAAAAGATTAATAATATACCTGGGTCCGCGTTCGGTGGTGCCTCTGGGTCCTGCCGACTAGTCAGAGCGTATATGCGGTTCGAAGGACCGCTAAAATCAGAACCCCCGCCACGTCCTCTGCCGCGGCCCGCTGGTGCTGGCATACTTCGCCCCGCAGGGCGCCTGGCTGAAGGAGTAGACGACGAACCAAAGAATCGATTTCGGCCGTGCCGCACCACCGTAACCGCCCACCCACGGACAATCTCGCATAATATGGCCCGGCGGCCGCAAGAAAAACAGCCCTTTCGGTAGCACTCCCCTGGGTGTGGTCTCCCACAATAAGAACAATGGGGCATAGGTGGTCTAGTCTGATTGGGACCTCCGCTTGCCTGAGGACCTGAGGCTCTGGAACTCTGGTCCGTCCCGGACGGTCCTACGCCATCAAATCGCCTACTAAATAATATTCCGGCGGCGGGAAATATCCACCGATAGGAAATGCCGAGGCTGCCCGCCTTGGGAATCTCCTAAATACCCCGCTGATCTGGCCCTCTTGGGCGGCCTCCTATCACGATCTCTACTGGACTGATCTGCTCGATGCCGGTCCTCCATCCCCTGGGCGTAAGCCTGTAACCGGGCGATGTCCATATCCGTCTGCGACGCCATCGCCATGCAACTATCAACCAAGTAGCGATCTAATCCCACCACGTACCGGGCATCCGGTCGACCATATCTCTGCTACCATGGCAAGGTGTGCATATCGGGCCGTGGAATCAAACTCCAAATTATATTCACGAACACTCCGACCCCTTTGCCGTATCTGCAAAAATCTATCGACTCTCGCCCTTCGCAACTCCGGGGGCAAAAAGTGACGGAGAAAAGCATCTACAAACTCACCCCACGTAGCTGGGGGAGCATCCTCACCTCGGGACAGCTCCCAGGACTCATACCAATTAAGTGCAATATCTCGCAACCTGTGCGAGGCTAGCTCAACAGACTCGGTCTCGGAAGCCCTGACCAATCTCAACGAGCGCTGCATCTGCCGAATGAAATCATAGGGGTCCTCGTCGGGCTTAGACCCGAAAAACTCTGGGGGGCTACATGTCAAGAAATCACGAACTCTCAAGCTGTCACGTCTGTCCGTATCACCACCCCCTAGCCCGCGTCCGCGAGCCCCTCGTCCCTCGCTACCAACGCCGCGCCGGGGCTCGCATCGCTCCCTCAACGTCCTATCCTCCCCCCGGGCCGGGGAGCCGGGAGGCGCGGCGCCGGGAACCGCCGGAGCCGCCGAGGGACCTACTCCGGCCTCCTCTCGGTGGTGGAGTTCGAACCTTCGACTGAAGTACAATGCCGGGCGTAGTCCGAGCACGAGCCCGGGTAACTCTCGGTGCCCGACTAGTCTCTCCCGCCACCGCCTTGCCCTTCTGGGCGGCCGTTGCCTTCTTCGGAGGCATCACTGAAAAATATAACAATCGGTCAGAAAAGAGTCATCCTAATAGCACAGCTCTATCGCACGATCTAAGATTCAAAGAAAAGTAACACCCTAGATGTCCTGTAGCCTCCTGTTTATAGATGTGGTGCACAACACACCGATAAACAAGACTCTACGAGACACGGCCTGTAGACATTCCGAGGACAAACCGTTCTGATACCACTTCTGTCACGACCCAGCCCCGTGGACCGTGACTGGTGCCCTACTTAGGCACCCAAACAAACTTACGAACCAAATTGTCATATTAGGGCATATCCAGATTTAATAAATATTGTTCATATCGCAAACTGATAGCAGACATCGTACAGGTACTGAAGCGAATGCTATCCTAAGCGGTCGCCCGTGCAGAATCATCACATCAAAAGCAGAGCTGGCGGAATGCACATCGCCCAGATATATACACATATACAAATATATGGGCCATATTGGCCATAGTCGCATACGGGGCCGCATAAGGATGCAAATCATAATCACACACGTACGTACATGACCCATGACCCACAACTATGACTACAGGCCTCTACAGACAAACAGAACGTACGAACATATGACGGGACAGGGCCCCGCCGTACCCGAACAGTCACAAATGTACAGAATATGCATAGCAAAACATATATACCAAATGTGGGCTCCGGATCGAGGGGAGCACTCCAAAGTAGCAGAATAGGTAGCCTAAACCGGAGGATCACCCAATCGAGCGTCTGTACCTGCGGGCATGAAACGCAGCCCCCGAAGAAAGGGGGTCAGTACGAAAGAAGTACTGAGCATGTAAAGCAGGAGGTACAGTAATCCAAATCATGACTGGAGTCAGAAGATACAAAAACAAATACAGAAGTAACAGATCAAACCTGTGCGGAATGCAAATGTGAAAAATGCAAATAAAAGTCATGCATAAGGCTCAGGAACGTGGTCACCCCCTGACGCTGGTGCCACAACACATCATACTCCAGAAGATTTCAAATCTCCGTACAAACTCCGAACACATCATAACGTCACACACATCAAATCATCAGAACATATCAGATGCCATATCACATCATAACACCATAAATGGTAACCGGCCCTATGGCGAGGTCTCGGAAACCGTAACACATCATACTGCCGAATATGTCATAATGCGCACGATCACAGAACCGGCCCGGGTACCGGCGAACGAAATCATAATCATTGGCACGAGCAGAGTAGTGCAGAAACCATATGCATATCAAAAGTAAGTTCCAGGACTCGACACATAATTTCATATACGAACACCTTAGGATCAGAAGGCTCAAAATGAGTATCGAGTCAATCAGAATTAATATACAAAAGTCGCGGATTTTTAAGTTATCAATTTTTCGAAAAATACATCGTAGGTTATTCTCGGAAAATTTAGTATCATTCATAGTAATGAGCGTTCAAACAACATTATAGGACATTTCAAACGGACCTTAGAGTCATAGGCAAACACTTCCCTCTCATATCGTACGGAAATGAATCAAACAAATCAAATAGGGGAAGTCTCGGGACTTGCGGGCCCACCTCAGGTCGAGTCGAGGCGGCGAACATGAATTACAAACATTAGGATCCATAAAGTCATCTATGAAAGTTTTGGAGCGATTCGGACACATTTGCGGAAGTTATGGAGGTGTAAGCATTCTTTCAACCAAATGTAAAAATTATAGTTCAAATGCGCTGAATGAATAGTACTCGAAATCAAACTCGGATTTCCAAGAGCAGAATTATCCCCGAGATTCCGATCTTAACCTAGTATGACTAGGACATGCCAAATGGAGAAAAGGTAGACTTTACATACCTTATGGGCGCCTTATGCTCGCTTAAACTCAAATCCCGTTTGCTCCAAAATCTACAAATGGTCATGTTTACCAATTAGCAAATTTCAAGCCTTTAGAACTTGAATCTTAACTTATATTTTTCTATAAAAATTTGGGCAGCATCTCCCCTATACATACAACATCCCCGAGATTCAACTCGGCCAAAATCAACAACCAACCCAACAACAATACCAACAACAATAACGATCACCACAAAACACAACATAGCATAAATAGTCTTTTTTTTTTTTTTTTTTACATAAGCAACAACTCTACTCCAACTTATACTTCCAAACTCATCTCAATAATTTCACATTCCTTACTAATCAAGATCATTCAATACGACTTGGAAGCAAGATATCATTTCAAAATTTTACAAAATATACAAATTTTCCATTCGTAATTCATCCAAAACTTCCAACCTTCGACATAAACATCCACAACATATTGTTATCTTCCAAATTTCATCAACAACAACAATTTGCATCTTACAAATCTTCATTTTCATAATTACATAAACTATATAAAATCATATAATTCCCCATAACAACTTAACAACAATTTTTCATGCCAACTAGAACCATTAAACATTCATTTTCATCACAAGACTTCAACAACACAATTAACATACAAATAACATTTCATCTCCCTTCATACACACCACACGGCCACAACACACACACACACACGGCCATGCACACACACACACATCACAACTCCATGATTCTTTTCTAATTCTAATCCTTATAACATATATCTTATTCCATAACATAAAAGAATAGAAATCTTACCTTTTTCCAATAAGTTCTCCTTGCCACCAAAGTCACTTTCTTGCCAAAATAATTATACCACCTTGTAGAGAATCTTGAACTTAGTAGGAATACAAGAAAATTATCATCCTTGAATCAAAGTTGAAGGCTTGGAAAATTTTTTTTTTTCTTTTTTTTTCTTTTTGTTCTTGGCCGAATTCTCTCTCTTGTTCTTGCTCTTGTTCTTTTTTTTCTTTTCAATTTGTCTTGAAACTTCTATAGATGAACACATATATATATAAGTAATTAATGATCATCAGTCAATGATTATCATGTGACATGGGCTTATGGGCCATGGCCGGCCACCCTGTGGATTGGGCCTCAATTTTTCTCTTAATTTTGTTGAGCCCAATTATTAGAAATCTTGTTTTGTAATTCCCGAAACTAATTTCCGAAATTCCAATTTTGCCCTTGGCCTTCCTCCGGATTTCCACACTAATATTTTTCATGAACAATACACACATATCTTAATCCCAATCAACATATGACCTTATTCTTTACAAATCGAAATTATTTCGCATTTTTCGAATATGCTAAAATGCCGGATATAACAAATCCCACATTGGTTTAGGCAAATCCCACATTGGTTTAGGCCAATCCCACATCGGTTAATGGCATCTCATATGACCGGTCATGATGTTATGATGCGTTGCGGTATGTGTATGATGATTATGCGTGATTGGTGTTTCTGGAGTAAGCATTTTAGGCATTCTGGTTATTGTATTTGTCTTCTGTACCTCTGATGTACGGTTTGTGTTTCAGATGCGAGCACTTTGGTATGCTGGTTATTGTGCTCACTTTCTGTACTTCTGTTTCGATTGTGGTTCGGTTCTCGCGATCGTAGCTTCGCTTTTACATACTCAGTACATATGTCGTACTGACCCCCTTTCTTCGGGGGCTGCGTTTCATGCCGCGCAGGTGCACAGATGAGTAAGAGGATTCTAGTGGAAGATGTTCCAGCTGGATTGGCGAACTCCACTTTTTCCCGGAGTGCTGCCGAGTCCGAGCATTTATGTTCTGGTATTTGGGTTATGTTAGAGACTTTGCAGACAGGGTCATGTATGTAATATGTCAGTTGTAAGCGGCTAGGCGAGCCGATATGTTGTTATGCATTATTCTGCAGATTCATTTTGTAATCGGCTATGTAAGCCGATATATCAGTATGCATTATGTTACGGATTTTGTACGGTCGCAAGTTTTATTTGATTTGAAAAGATGAAAGGCATGTTTGTTTTCCGAAAAAAAAATTCCTTCTGCATTGTGACATGTTTTGCGGGCCCAGTATGATTATCTGTATTACAAAAGTCTGCAGGTTCGCTCGGCCCTAGGTAAGGGTCGGGTGCCCATCATGCCCTACCGGAAATTAGGGTGTGACAAATTGGTATCAGAGCAGTTCGTCCTAGGGGTTGTCTGCAAAGTCGTGTCAAGTAGAGTCTTGTTTATGGTGTGTTGCGCGCCATATTTATAAACAGGAGGCTACCGGGCATTTAGGTTGGTTACTCTTCTTTCATATCTGAGATCGTGCCATAGAGCCAAGTCATAGGGAGTGAGACTTCTGATGCTAACCTTTGGTTTCAGCTGAAGAATGACATCGATAGAAGAAAGCGGTTGATGATGTTGGAAGTTACAAAGTACGCAGGTAAGCAAAGGTATGAAAGGTATATGTTGGGTAAGGTACTGAAGTATGATCGAAATGTAAAGTTGAAGATTAAAAGGGAAAGTAAACAGGAAAGTGTAACAGGTGCAGTTTGAGCTGGGCATACGAGGTATGTTTATTATTTTTGTACTGTTGATGATATTGGGAGCCCTGTGAGGCTGTGATACGATATGACATGTATATATGTATATGTGTATGCCGGCCCCATGAGGCATTGTTGGTATTTCCTACGTGCGGGTTTTGAGATAGGAAGAAATATAGAGGAAACTCTGCCGAAATTTTTTCCAAAAAAAAAAAGAGAAAAGAGAATGAGATATGGGTTCGTAATACGACTTGAAAGGTCGTGCCGATAGTAACAGTGAGATTGAGACAAGAGTACAGAGGAAAGGAATTGTGATGTATACGAATGTATTGATAAGACGGTTTGTAAGGTATTAAGGATAAGGAACGAAGAAAAGATAAAGAAGAAATATGATTGGTAAATGAGACTACATGCTATGGTAATAAAGGAAACCCCTCTGAGATCCTTATAAGACCTTATGAGATTAGTTGAACATTCGAGGACGAATGTTCTAAAGGGGGGGAAGATGTTATATCCCGCATTTTGTACGTTAAAATATTTTAAGTTGGTTGCGACAAGTTGTGGACAAGACTTTTACTTTCCGGCTTTGTTGATTTTGTGTTAATGCACAAGTTGCATATTTTCATCTTTTTAATTGGTATGGAATGTTAAGGGTAAAATTGGAATAAGAAAAATTTGGGGTTAAAAGTGAATTATGGAAAGTTGAGCATTTCATGAAAATTAAGGGCTAAAAGTGAAATTTTGGAAAGATAATATTTCATGAAAATGGCCATATGAGGCCATGTGTGTGTGTGGGCCATAGGGCCATGTGGATGAATTATATATGTAGTAAAAGATGACTAAGTCATCTTGTCACGACCCAACCCCGTGGGCCGTGACTGGTGTCCTACTTGGACACCCATACGTACCTACCTAACAGATCCGACATACCAAATGGCTAATCCGCTCAGACATACATAAGTCCATACAGATATAACATACGTCGCACGAACATGCATAAGCATACGTATATATACATATACATAATCTGTACATAAGCCGTCGAGGCTATCATAACAGACAGAGTCGCATATCACACATACCTACCCAGACAGTGATAACCCACACCTCACAGATATGTCTGCAGACCTCTAACATACAGAACAGAATCAGAAGACGGGACAGGGCCCCGCCGTACCCAAATAGTCATATATATACAGAACATATGAACAACAGAAAATATATACCAAAATATCGGCTCCGGATCAAAAGGGAGCTCGTCAACAGCAGACTGATATCCTATGCCGATGCGTCCGTACCTGTGGGCATGTAACACAGCCCCCGCGAAGCAAGGGGGTCAGTACGAAGATGTACCGAGTATGTAAAGCGAAACATAACATATATAATTAAAATAACCAGAGTCAGATATGTACAATCGTAGCAGACAGAAGTACAGAAATAGAGCGGACAGAACCGGATTCATACAGAGTCAGACTTACAGAGCGGACAGACGGAGTCATAAGCCGAATCAGACTTACGGAGCGTATGGGCAGATTCTCAGACAGAACCAGATCTCAATGTATGGCAGACAGAATCAGAATTGATCAGACGCACAGAATTGTGTCAGACAGAATCAGAGTCCAAATCAGATGTCCAGAAGTGTGACAGATAGAGTCGTAATCCAAATCAGACATACAGAACTAAACAGACAGAATCATGCATGCAGAGTCATAATCACATACAGACAGACATATCAGATTTCTTTCACATACAGACAGATCCCGGCCCTTTAATAAGGGACGCGGTAACAGAACCCGGCCCTCGTAGTACGGGACGCGGTGGACAGACAGAATCAGATCATATGCCATCCTGGCCGCCATCCCCGTAATATCACATAATCAGATCATAGCAGGTCATATCAGACCATATCAAATACAGACAGATCCCGGCCCGCACAATCCGAGGGACGCGGTGAACAATGCAATGAGGTGCACGAATCACAGAACCTGGCCCGGGCGCAGTGAAGGAAGCATTGAGACATCCACGAACAGACAAATGAGAAACCATATACATACAGACCGACATACAGACAGAATGAATCTGAGATAGCTCGGAAGATAAATCAAATCAGAATAGGCGGATCATATCGGAACAGAATATCCAGAATCGTAACCAGAGGTCGGGATAATAGTCAGACTCAGAGAGACGGTCATAATGCTTATTAGTTAGCAGACGGAACATAATCAAGAGTTAGCTATGAAAAACAGACAAAAACAGATCGATTTGAACTATACCGGAAGTATCGGGGTATCGTGGGCCCACCTCGGACCCAACCATAATAAGGGCGTAAATTATAGATAATAACCCTTAGGGAGTCATCCAAAATCATTTTAGAGTGTTTCGACTCCATTTATGGAAGTTATATACTTATAGGCCAAATTGGAGGAAAAGGGTTCAATCTTACTGACAGATTTTGCGCCAATTTCAATCTCGAATTTCGAGAAGCAGAAATGTCATCGAGGCTCGCTGTCAAGCCTGTTAGACTCAGAACATGCCAAAGAAGGAGAGGGAAGACTTTACATACCTGGATTTCGCCTTACGCGCGTCCAATCTCAATTCCCGTTTCGTCCAAAAAACTCGCAAATGGTCATTCTTACTAATTACTATTCATGCAAACTAACATTCAATCTTAGGGTTATACTTGGCTACCGAAATTTCGGCAGCACTTCCCCTATAATTATGACATCCCCGAGACTCAGCTCGGCTCAGAATAACCAACAACTAACCAACAACAACACCAACAAACACAACAAAACACAATATGCTTACTTTCCAACATAATGCCATAATTCTTATTTCCACTTCATACTTTCAAATCAATGCTAACTCAACCCATTAAACCTTCCTTAATGTTTTAAGAATCATAACGACACAACTAAAATATCAAGCAAGCCAATTCATTTTTATTCCCAACCTTCCCATAACTCTCGGCCAACATACACATTTCCAACTCCAATCCAATTTATTCAACTTCCATCCCCAATATGAATTTCATCATAACTACAACTAGAACACAACATAAAATTCAACACATCTTCAATACACAACCATGCACATGCACGGCTATATATATATACACACATACACACTTCACTCCATAATTCACAACATACAAATTCTTCATACTTCTCATATATTTCTTAAGGCCATGACAACATAATTAACATGCTTAACAAGTTCAACAATTTCCTTTCACATACTACTTCCACGGCCAACATGCATACTATCCTAACACACAAAATTTTCATGCTTTTCATTCAATTCCTCATACTACTACACAACTAACCAACTAAATAAAATCAATTCATCACATCCCCACACTACATGGCACACGGCCAAACATGCCTTTCATACACACACATGCCATGCATGCACACACCACACTTTTATGATTCTTGTTCAATTCAAATCATCATAACACATGAATTCATGTCCAAATCATGAAACACAAAGAATTCTTACCTTTCTTGAAATTTCAATCTTCCACAAACAAAGCTTTTCCGCCAAACCAATTATGCTACGTTGAAGAGCGCCTTGAACTTGTTATAAATTCAAAAGAACGAGATTTTTAAGGCAAGGATTAGAGCTCCACAAATTTTTTCTTCTTTCTCTCTTTCTTTCCCTCAAACCCGAAATGCTCTTCTTTTTTTTTCTTGATTTCTCTTCTATGTTTCTTGAAAGTTCTTGAGTCTCTCCTCTCTTATAACATATTAATCACATGGAAAATTAATTAAATTTCCATGGGCTTGGCCTTGCTTGGCCGGCCACCCTTTTTGATTTGGGCCCAAATTTTCCTTTTCATTGCTTTGGCCCAATAAGCTAGAATTCTTATTTCAAAATTTCCGAAACAAATTTCCAAAATTCCAATTTTGCCCTTAGGCCTTATCCGATGTTTTCACGTTCAAATTTCCATAACCGGCATACACTTACTAAGAAAAATCCAAATTTGGCCTTATTTCTTACAAACCAAAATTATGCTCAAGATTTCCAAGTATGCAAAAATGCCGGATGTAACATCCTCCCCCCCTTTAAAACATTCGTCCTCGAATGTTAATTCAACCTTGTAGCAGATCAGAATGAGCAGGGGAGGTCTACAGACCATTTACATACTTGCACTCAACCGAAGAACTTGTAACGACCTTCTTTTTTTCCAACTTCATCCATCCTTCTTCAATATCGCCTTATTAGGGCTGTTTGTGCCGTCTCAAATCGGATATACGGCGGACAGAATCTTAACCAGAACCAGAAGATCAAACGGACTTCAGACGGAGCCATATCCGGAGTCAGAAGTACGGAGGCGCAACAGACAGAAGCATAATCCAACATCGTCTTAAGCGGTCTCAAAATCAAGGCCAGACATACAGAGGTATATCAGACGGATTTGTAATCAGAGTCAGACACAGGGGGATTTATCGAACAGATTTGAGATCAAAGTCAGACGTATAGACATATATACCAGACAGATTCGCAGTCAAGGTCAGATGTACAGACGTATGCCACACAGATTCGTAATCAGAGGCGGACATACAGAAATATATCAGACAGATTCGTATCAGAGTCAGATGTACAGAAATTTATCAGACAGATTTGAGATCAGAATCAGACGTACCGAAGTATAACGGACAGGATTATGATCAGAATCGGACATACAGAGGGATGTTAAACCGGAACATAATCAGATTCAGAAGCACAGGAGTGTAGTAAACAGAACTTCACCGAAAGGTGGGTGCAGAAATATAGCGTACAGAATCGCGACCATAGTCGAACTGTCTTTTTAGAATCTCTAATCACTTCACATACTCAAATTCCACTTAAGTTATCCCAGATTCTCATTTAGCCTCCATATCCATATTTATAAAAAATTCTTGATATACTTCCCAGGGGGTCACCCAACCCAGAATTACCCTGGGCTTAGCACGCTTAACTTCGAAACTTCTATACATTCTGATGCATTATCAGAAATATCACTGCGTCCATTGCCCCACACGATCTTTGCCACGTAGTTTAGGGCAGTTCAGCACCTTAAGAGGTTTTTTTTTTTTTTTTCAGAAATTTTCATAACGGGTTCCACCCCGGTCCGAGTTACACAATTACCATGTTGCCCTTTCGGGTTTCTCAATATCTACTTCACTTGTACTCATAATTATCCACCATCCGGGGTTTCTAGATTTACACTTATGGCGAGAACATCTCGCCTTGCCCTTACTATTACCGAATAATATTTTTCCAAAAATCATACACACAGAAGAAATTCTAGAAAACTCACATACTCATAAAATACTCAATAACCACTTATATACCTGAGGACGAACTATCTCCCTCTGGTCTAGCAGGCTATAAAGCGAAGGGTACTCCTCCTCGCTATCCTCCTCGTCTGAGTCCGAAGAATATAAGTAGTCCGACGACTCCCGGTTCACCGATGGCCGGGATAAAGGGCTCGGAATACGATGTGACGCTCACCGACGAGGTCGGCGGAACATAATGCTCCATCATAGTGAGCGGGCCGGGCACAATGTCGGGGAGCTCCTCTCCCGTGCCTCTGCCCGCTCATACTCGACGGATCCTCCTCACCGGGGGTCGCAGACTCGGAGGGGTCGCCATGTGATCCTCCTCTGAAGGGTCTGTCTCGTAGCCGCCCTCCGCGGAATCCTCTGCTCTGGGGGTCAACATCTCCGGAGGAATCGTCGCTGGATCCTCCGAAGGATCTGTCTCAATAGAGTAACTGGGGCCCTGCCTACTCGGCCCCGGTGACATCTTGGGGGCCTTCTTGGCACCCCCATCCCCCTCATCAGAAGCTGCCCTCTTCATACTTGTCCTACAATCACCTGCAGAGAGAGGGTCAGAAATAGTTTCCCAAAATACTGACGCGAATGCTCTTTTCGGAGCCTCGCTGTAGACACAGCAATTCGTTGGAGGAGCCATCCTAACCATACAGCTCTATCGCACGATCTAAGATTTCAACAAAGGGTAACATAACATCCTAGATGTCCTGTAGCCTCCTGTTTATAGATGTGGGGCCCAACACATCGATAAACAAGACTCTACTAGACACGGCCTGCAGACATTCCGAGAACCGACCGCTCTCGATACCACTTTTGTCACGACCCAACCCCGTGGGCCGGACTCGGTGTCCTACTTGGACACCCATACGTACCTACCTAACGCATCCGACATACCAAATGGCTAATCCGCTCGTACATACATAAGTCCATACGTATATAACATACGTCGCACGAACATGCATACATACGTATATATACATATACATAATCCGTACATAAGCCGTCGAGGCTATCACACGACGTAGTCGCATATCACACATACCTACCCGGACAGTGACAACCCACACCCCGCGTATATGCGCGGACCTCTAACATACGTAACAGAATCAGAAGACGGGACAGGGCCCCGCCGTACCCAAATAGTCATATATATACAGAACATATGAACAACAGAAAATATATACCAAAATATCGGCTCCGGATCAAAAGGGAGCTCGTCAACAGCAGACTGATATCCTATGCCGATGCGTCCGTACCTGTGGGCACGTAACACAGCCCGCCCGCGGGCGGGGTCGTGACGAAGATGTACCGAGTATGTAAAGCGAAACATAACATATATAATTAAAATAACCGAGTCGATATGTAAAATCGTAGCGGATGAAGTACGTAAATAGAGCGGACGAACCGGATTCATACGCAGTCGGACTTACAGAGCGGACAGACGGAATCATAAGCCGAATCAAACTTACGAGCGTATGGCGATTCCCGGTATGAACCGCATCTCAATGTATGGCGGACGAGAATCGAATTGATCGGACGCGTAATTGTGTCGACGGAGAATCGAGTCCAAATCAGATGTCGAAGTGTGACGGATAGAGTCGTAATCCAAATCGACATACGTAACTAAAAGACGTAATCATGCATACGCAGTCATAATCACGTACGTACGGACATATCGATTTCTTTCACATACGACGTATCCCGGCCCTTTAATAAGGGGGACGCGTACGAACCCGCCCTCGTAGTACGGGACGCGGTGGACAGACGAATCAGATCATATGCCATCCCGCCGCCATCCCCGTAATATCACATAATCGGATCATAGCAGTCATATCGACCATATCAAATACGGACGTATCCCGGCCCGCACAATCCGAGGGACGCGGTGAACAATGCAACGAGGTGCACGAATCACGTAACCTGGCCCGGCGCAAGGAAGGAAGCATTGAGACATCCACGAACAGACAAATGAGAAACCATATACATACGACCGACATACGTACGTAATGAATCCGAGATAGCTCGGAAGATAAATCAAATCGAATAGGCGGATCATATCGGAACAGAATATCCGTAATCGTAACCAGAGGTCGGGATAATAGTCAGACTCAGAGAGACGGTCATAATGCTTATTAGTTAGCAGACGGAACATAATCAAGAGTTAGCTATGAAAAACAGACAAAAAACGGATCGATTTGAACTATACCGGAGTATCGGGGTATCGTGGGCCCACCTCGGACCCAACCATAATAAGGGCGTAAATTATAGATAATAACCCTTAGGGAGTCATCCAAAATCATTTTAGAGTGTTTCGACTCCATTTATGGAAGTTATATACTTATAGGCCAAATTGGAGGAAAAGGGTTCAATCTTACCGACGATTTTGCGCCAATTTCAATCTCGAATTTCGAGAAGCGAGAAATGTCATCGAGGCTCATTTCGTCAAGCCTGTTAGACTCAGAACATGCCAAAGAAGGAGAGGGAAGACTTTACATACCTGGATTTCGCCTTACGCGCGTCCAATCTCAATTCCCGTTTCGTCCAAAAACTGCAAATGGTCATTCTTACTAATTACTATTCATGCAAACTAACATTCAATCTTAGGGTTATACTTGGCTACCGAAATTTCGGCAGCACTTCCCCTATAATTATGACATCCCCGAGACTCAGCTCGGCTCAGAATAACCAACAACTAACCAACAACAACACCAACAAACACAACAAAACACAATATGCTTACTTTCCAACATAATGCCATAATTCTTATTTCCACTTCATACTTTCAAATCAATGCTAACTCAACCCATTAAACCTTCCTTAATGTTTTAAGAATCATAACGACACAACTAAAATATCAAGCAAGCCAATTCATTTTTATTCCCAACCTTCCCATAACTCTCGGCCAACATACACATTTCCAACTCCAATCCAATTTATTCAACTTCCATCCCCAATATGAATTTCATCATAACTACAACTAGAACACAACATAAAATTCAACACATCTTCAATACACAACCATGCACATGCACGGCTATATATATATACACACATACACACGGCTTCACTCCATAATTCACAACATACAAATTCTTCATACTTCTCATATATTTCTTAAGGCCATGACAACATAATTAACATGCTTAACAAGTTCAACAATTTCCTTTCACATACTACTTCCCACGGCCAACATGCATACTATCCTAACACACAAAATTTTCATGCTTTTCATTCAATTCCTCATACTACTACACAACTAACCAACTAAATAAAATCAATTCATCACATCCCCACACTACATGGCACACGGCCAAACATGCCTTTCATACACACACATGCCATGCATGCACACACCACACTTTTATGATTCTTGTTCAATTCAAATCATCATAACACATGAATTCATGTCCAAATCATGAAACACAAAGAATTCTTACCTTTCTTGAAATTTCAATCTTCCACAAACAAAGCTTTTCCGCCAAACCAATTATGCTACGTTGAAGAGCGCCTTGAACTTGTTATAAATTCAAAAGAACGAGATTTTTAAGGCAAGGATTAGAGCTCCACAAATTTTTCTTCTTTTTCTCTCTTTCTTTCCCTCAAACCCGAAATGCTCTTCTTTTTTTTTTCTTGATTTCTCTTCTATGTTTCTTGAAAGTTCTTGAGTCTCTCCTCTCTTATAACATATTAATCACATGGAAAATTAATTAAATTTCCATGGGCTTGGCCTTGCTTGGCCGGCCACCCTTTTGATTTGGGCCCAAATTTTCCTTTTCATTGCTTTGGCCCAATAAGCTAGAATTCTTATTTCAAAATTTCCGAAACAAATTTCCAAAATTCCAATTTTGCCCTTAGGCCTTATCCGATGTTTTCACGTTCAAATTTCCATAACCGGCATACACTTACTAAGAAAAATCCAAATTTGGCCTTATTTCTTACAAACCAAAATTATGCTCAAGATTTCCAAGTATGCAAAAATGCCGGATGTAACACATCTTATTTTCCTCATCTCCATCCTTAGAATTTTCAAGAAGCTTGGAGAACCAAAAGCAAGCAACCATTCGGCCATGTCCATGGAAATTTGAAGACCAAAACTCTCCATCAAAAAAATATTTTCTTGTAGCTTTTCTACTAAGTGGAAGGCCCTTATTAACATGGAGTGGTTGTTGGAGTAAGCCATCCATTCATCTTTACAAACCACCAACCCTAGCCAAGTGGAAAGCTAAGAGGTAAAGGTGAGATTTAATCTCCTTTTTCATGTGTTATGGATGATTTGTGTATGTTGTGGAGTGTGGAAGTGAATGAAATCATGAAAATATGGATGTTGATGTTTGGCCGTGGGTGTGTAATGGTGTGGGAGTGATGAATTAATTGTATTAGCATGTTTGGGTGTTGTTGTAGTGTGTAGAAATGGATAGAAATCATGGAATTTATGTATGTCATGTGTGGCCGAAAATGGGCTGATTTGGCATAGGTATGTTGAACTAATTTTGTGTAGTATTTTGGTTGATGTGGTTATGTGTTTTATGATGAGAATGAAGGTATTGAGTGATTCAAGTTAAAGTTGTAATTGTTGTGTTGTGGCCGTGTATGTGTAGTGTAGTGTAGAAGTGAAGAACTAAATTTATTTAGTATGGTTGGAATGTTGTGTTGTGGAATCTATGATGAAAAGTGAAGTTTTAATGAGCCAAGTTGAAGATATAATCATGTGGGCTGAATTGGACGATAGTGTGATATTAATATGGTTTCTTGAATTTATGGAAATGAAGTTGTTAACGAATGGATTGTTGGCATAGTTTATGAGTTTGGAAGAAAAAAATTTTGTTGGTGATGTTCTTGTTGAATTGGAATGATTTCGGGTAAGGTTGTGCATTAGATTGGTTGTTTGGAATATTATGCGGGTTGTTGGAAATGTTCTTGAATCGTGTTTGAAAGGTTTTGGATTGTTATTTGAATAGGCGATCGTTGATATTAGTTTGGATATATGTAGTTGAATTGAATATATATGAATGTTGTCGAATGATGTGGAAAGGGATTATTAATGTTAGAATGCATTTGGAATTGCTTATTGGTATTGCTATTGTGTTGTTGGTATTGTTGATAATGATTTGGCCGAGTTAAATTCTTGGGGATGTACAAGTTATAGGGGAAATGCTGCCCAAAATTCTGTAGAAAAAGTAATGGCTTGGAATTGAATTCTTCGATGTTTATGGCTAATGTTGATATCAAATGACGTGTTGTAGATTTTGAGAAGCCGAGACTTGAGTTTGGATCAGCTTAGGAAGCAACCGAGGTATGTGAAGCTTACCTTTCTTTCCTTTTGGCATGTCTTAGACGGGATTAAGGTATGACATGATTTGTGCCTCGGGGCAACTCCATTCTTAAGTTTCGAGTATGTTTGTGATTCGTATTTGCTTTTGATGTTGGTATCCTTAGTATGGTCAGGCTATGGTTCGTATGTTTTTGATATGATTGAGTTTGAATGTTGTGTAAACGGTTCTTATTTGTTTCTTGATATTCGTATCCTTAATGCGGTCGAATTATGATCCTTATGTCTTTTGTATGATTAAATTTTTAAGGTTGCAAAAGAGTTCTGTTTTCAAAAGAGTTTTGTTTTCAAAATAGATCTGTTCCTAAACGATTTCGTAACTACGAACGCTCGTAACTTTCAAGAAAGAGCTCGGATCGCTTTGATATTTTCGCAAATGACTTTATGAAGAGTAATGACTTAAATTTTCATAGGCGGGCCCGGATTGGGTTGACGCTCGTCTGTGGGTCCCGCGACTTTCTATGTTTGGTTTTAACGACCTGTTTTTGGGGAAAATTTAATATAACTATCTTTTCGACCCCCGAGTACGATTACTTATTTGTTTGTTGAGTTTGAAATGAGGATTTTTATGCATATGATTTTGATACGTAACTATGATTTCCAAAGTTTTATTTGATCTGTTCCCGATTGACGTTCGGAGAAAACTTGATTTGATTACTGTTTTGGCCTTTAAGCGAGGACTTGTTTGATCATTTTGTTGAGTCAGTAATAAGGACTTATGTGCATATGGTTTCTCGGTTTGTAAATGATGTGTTTTCCGAAGTATGATGTGTCCGGTTCGCCAAGCCCCTTTTTGGCCGGGAACCGTGTATGTATTATGATGTTATGATGTGTCCGGTTCGCCGAGCCCCTTTTTGGCCGGGAACCGTGTATGTATTATGATGTTATGATGTGTCCGGTACGCCGAGCCCCTTTCGGCCGGGTACTGTGTATATATGTATGATGTGTATTTCTGAAAATGATGTGGTACAAAGTCTGATATGTTATATGTATGGAATCTGGAATATGATCAGTTGGAATCAGAGCCGGTGGTGGGGCAAACCCAATGGTGGGGCAAACCCAATGATGATGCAAAATTCCACATTGGTTTAGGGAAATCCCACATTGGTTTAGGAAAATTCCACACTGGTCTAGGCAAATCCCACATTGGTTTAGGCAAATCCCACATTGGTTTAGGCCAATCCCACATCGGTTAATGGCATCTCATATGACCGGTCATGATGTTATGATGCGTTGCGGTATGTGTATGATGATTATGCGTGATTGGTGTTTCAGGAGTAAGCATTTTGGGCATTCTGGTTATTGTATTTGTCTTCTGTACCTCTGATGTACGGTTTGTGTTTCAGATGCGAGCACTTTGGTATGATGGTTATTGTGCCCACTTTCTGTACTTCTGTTTCGATTGTGGTTCGGTTCTGTTTATCGTAGCTTCGCTTACATAGTCGGTACATATGTCGTCTTGACCCCTTTTCTTCGGGGGCTGCGTTTGATGCCGCGCGACTGTACAGATGAGTAAGAGGATTCTAGTGGAAGATGTTCCAGCTGGATTGGCGAACTCCACTTTTTCCCGGAGTGCTGCCGAGTCCGAGCATTTATGTTCTGGTATTTGGGTTATGTTAGAGACTTTGCAGACAGGGTCATGTATGTAATATGTCAGTTGTAAGCGGCTAGGCGAGCCGATATGTTGTTATGCATTATTCTGCAGATTCATTTTGTAATCGGCTATGTAAGCCGATATATCAGTATGCATTATGTTACGGATTTTGTACGGTCGCAAGTTTTATTTGATTTGAAAAGATGAAAGGCATGTTCGTTTTTTGAAAAAAAAATTCCTTCTGTATTGTGACATGTTTTGCGGGCCCATTATGATTAGGTGTATTACGAAAATCTGCGGGTTCGCTTGGCCCTAGGTAAGGGTCGGGTGCCCATCATTCCCTACCGAAAATTAGGGTGTGACAGACCATATGCTACCCCGTTATTGATATGTTGAGCTAGCAAAGTACAATAC